>NC_045780.1:53997634-54300665 GCF_008692025.1 Phocoena sinus | reverse complement strand
ACTTGATAAAGATAATAGCAGTTTCTCTTTTATATGGTCTATCTTATCATTAAATAATTCAAACATGCTGGGAAGTGTAAAGAAAAATATTATAAACTTTATTTTATAAACCCACCCAGGATCAGGATACCTTAACATTTTGCCCTAGTTGTTTTGAATCTATTTTCATCTTTTGTTTATCCCTCCCTGATTTACTTCCCTCCATCTCTCCTCTGAGGTATTCAGTAATCTGAATTTGGTGATTTTCATTCTGATGAAAATCTTTTATACTTTTACCATACTACATTTATATAGCCATAAACAATACTGAGTTTTATTTTGAATATTTTTAAACTTATAGAATAGTATATTGTATAAATTATTATTCATTTTGCTTTTTGGCACTAAAAATTATACCTCTAAAATTTGTCCATGTTCATATACATACTGCTAGTTCACTCATTTAAATTATTTTACATTGCATTATATTAATACATTGCACATCAGTTATCCTTTCTCCTGTTGATGGACATCTAGATGATTACAATTTTTCACTATTAAAACCAAACTGAGGGGGCTTCCCTGGTGGCGCAGTGGTTGAGAATCTGCCTGCCAATGCAGGGGACACGGGTTTGAGCTCTGGTCTGGGAAGATCCCACATGCCGTGAAGCAACTAGGCCTGTGAGCCACAACTAATGAGCCTGCGTGTCTGGAGCCTGTGCTCCGCAACAAGAGAGGCTGCAACAGTGAGAGGCCCGCACACCGCGATGAAGAGTGGCCCCCACTTGCCGCAACTAGAGAAAGCCCTCGCACAGAAACAAAGACCCAACACAGCCAAAAATAAATAAATAATTAATTTATATATATATAAAAAAAAAAACCAAACTGAGATTTTACTGAATAATCATGTACATGGCTTTTTTTTTTTTTTTTTTGCACATATGCTAGAGCCTTGGGATCTAGGTTTTATATCTAAAAGTAGAAAGCTAAAAGTTACAATGTAAACAACCTCTAAATTTACAAGATATTGACAATCACTCAATCAACAATTCATAGAAATTATTATTGCTTTACCTACATGCCAGATATTTTTTGTTTTACCTATCAAATGAATATGATAAAGTATCACATTACTTTAATTTGTATTACCTGTTTACTAGTAGTATGAGGCATTTTATCCTGTGTTTATTGGTCTTATTTTATTTTCTATAATTTTTTTTTTTTACAAATGATGCCTGTTGGTGTCATTTCCCCAACTTTGTATTGAGTTTCCTTGTTGCTTTTTTCCTATTGATTTGTATGCAGTTATGTGTGTGTGTGTGACTATACATACTCTAGATATTAAAAATATTTTAATTTTTTTCTTGCCTTTTACCTCTTATGGTGTCTTTTCATATGTAAATGGTTCTTTTTCCTGAAATATCTGTTCTATTCCATAAATATGGAATACATCTTTTCTAATAAAAACTTTCATTCAGTGATTATGTCACTTTATTTCCATTTCTTTGGCTACCTTTAATATTTCATTTTTTCAGTGTATTGTTTTTGAAAAAATTTAATTTCCAACTGTTCATCAGTAATATATAGTAATTCAAGTCAATTTTAAATATGAACTTGTTTTCTGTAGCTTTGCTACATTAGCTTTTTAGTTCTGTAAACAAATTATTTAGGATTACATAAATGATGTCATCTATTAAAAGTATATGATTTTTTTTCTTTCTTGTGTTTTTGCACTGACTAGGATCCAATGCAATGGTGATTAGATGTGGTGAGAGTGAGCATCCTGGCCTTGTTCTTGATCTTGGGGTTAAAAAAATCAATATTTTACCAACAGGTATAACAATGGCTGCAGGTTTTTAGTAGATGTATTTCTCGTTTGTTAGAAGTTTTGTTTTGTGTGGGTGTTAACATCATCAAGTACTTTCTTTGTATCTGTAGAGGTGATTATGTTTTAGTTGCTATTGTTGCGTTTAGTCTGTAAACATTCCTGGCATACATCCTACTTGAATATAATAAAAATCCGTATTATTTCTCTAAACAAATTCCACAAATTCACTGGCTTAAAACAATGCAAATTATTACAGCCTGTAGGTTAGAAGTTTGACACAGGGCTTACTAGGCTAAAATCAAGGTGTTGGCAGAGCTATGTACCTGTCTGGAGGCTTTGAGGGAGAATCTGTTTCCTTACCTTGTCCAGCTTTGAGAGGCCATCCACATTTCTTAGCTTGTGTCCCCCATCCTCCATCTTCAAAGCCAGCAACTTCGCATTCCTCTGATCATCCCTATGTAGTCACATCTCCCCCCTCTCTCTTCTGTTTCCCTCTTTCCCTGTTAAGGGCCCATGTGGTTACATTGGGCATACCTGGATAATCCAAGATCGTTTCCCCACTTTAAGATTCTTAATTTACAAACTTTCTTTTGCTATGTAAAGTAACATGTTAATAGTTTCCAGAGATTGGGACATGGACATTTGTGGGAGCCATCATTCTGCCTTTCACAGTATCTTTTTATTTATCTGTAGATTTGATTTCCTGAAATGTTTTTAAGGACTTTGTGTTTATATTCATGAAAGATACTAAATTGAAAATTTTCTTTTTCAAGAATGATTTTGTCTGGTTTTGGTATCAGAGTAATGCTGGCCTCATAAAATGCATTGCAATGTGTTCCCATCTTTTCTGCTTTTTGGAAGATTTTGTGTAGAATTAGTATCAATTAATCTTTAAATATTTGAAAGAATTTACAAGTGAAGCTACCTGATCCTAGAGTATTTTTAATCAGAAGGATTTAACTAATTTAAATAGATCCGAAGCTGTACTAATTTGCTAGGACTACGTCGTCATAACAAAATACCACACTGGGTGGCTTAAACAACAGAAAGTTTATTTTCTCACGGTCTGGAGGGTGGAAGTCCAAGATCAAGGTGTTTGCAGGTTTGGTTTCCTTTGAGGCCTCTCTCCTTGGCTTGCAGATGGTCATGTTCTCACTGTGTCCTCACAGGGTCTTTTCTCTGTGTGTCCAAGCACCTGGTGTCTCTTTGTATGTCCAAATTTCCTTTTCTTATAACAACCCCAGTCAGATTGGATTATGGCCCACCCTCACAACCTTATTTTAACATAATGACCTCCTTAAAGGCCCTGTCTCCAAATGCAATCACATTCTGAGTACTGGGGGTTACAGCTTCAACATAAATTTGGAGGGGAGGTTGGATGATAACACAATTTAGCCTGTAATAGAGGACATTCATATTTTTGCATTCTTGAGTGACATTTGATACTTCACTTCTTTCAAAGGACTTATACAGTTGCAAAATTTATTGGCTTAAAATTGTTTATAATGTTCCCTTAGTTTTTTCTTTTTATTGATATCTATAGAGTTTCTAGCTATGTGACCTCTTTCATTCCTGACATTGATAATGTGTATCTCCTGTTTTCTTGATCATTAGGAGTACATATTTTATCAATTGTATTCATTTATTCAGAGAACCAGAGTTAAGAACTACTAGTTTTTCTCTAATGTTTTTCAGTTTGGTTTTTTTTTTCACTGATCTCTGCTCTCACCTTTATTTTTTCCTGATTTCTGTGACATCATGGTTAATTTACTCTTATTTTTCTTGTCTCTTACCCAAATAGTTACCTTTCCTGGAGGGCCTTAATACTTTTTTGTAGCTCCATATTTTTACGTAGTATAATTTTATTTCTGCCTGTCGAATGTGTGTATATATATATGTATATAACAATAGGCCTGCTGGTGATGGACTTTCTCCCTTTTGGTGGTCTGGAAATATTTATTTCACTTTCAATTTTGAAAGATATTTTTACTAAGTGTGTAAACTGTCTAGGTTGACAGTTTTTTCCCCCTTTCAGTATCTCAAAGGTATTATTTGATTGCCTTCTGGTTTGCATAGATTTTTCATGAGCAGGTCAGGTGATACATTTCTGAGGCCTCTACCTTATACCCAAATGTTATGAAGGGAATTGTTGTGTTTTTTTTTAAACATCTTTATTGGGGTATAATTGCTTTACAATGGTGTGTTAGTTTCTACTTTATAACAAAGTGATTCAGCTATACATATACATATGTTCCCATATGTCTTCCCTTTGCCCTCCTGTTTTATACATTTGGGTTGCCCTCCACCCCACCCTTTGGCCCTGAATAGTTCTCTCTCTCTCACATTTGTAGATCAGTATTTGCCCCAGAATTCAAGAGGCCCTTTCTGAAGATCTTCAGTGCCTTGTTGATGTAGTTCCTTTTTCTCTGTTATGCTGCCCCCAAATTCGAGCTAGTTGATCTACCCAAACTCTGATCTTTACCTCCGTGACACAACCAGGCTCTGTTTGATTTTCCCTTGCCTTCATTGCATTCTGAAAACTGTCCTATGCTGGGGCATTTGTAGTGGTCACCTATGTCGATTACTTTCCTTTCTTCAAGGATCACTCTCTTTTGCTGTTTATTATCCAGTGTCTGGAAACTAGTGTGTCATATTTTTTATCTCTTTTCTTATTCTTAAAAGAGAAGATGTATGGGCTTCCCTGGTGGCGCAGTGGTTGAGAGTCCGCCTGCCGATGCAGGGGACAAGGGTTCGTGCTCCGGTCCGGGAAGATCCCACATGCCGCGGAGCGGCTGGGCCCGTGAGCCATGGCCGATGAGCCTGTGCGTCTGGAGCCTGTGCTCCGCAATGGGATAGGCCACAACCGTGAGAGGCCCGTACAGCAGGAGAAAAAAAAAAAAAAAGAGAAGATGTAAATCCAGCACCCGTTACTACCTCAAGGTCAGAAGTATAAATCCTCTGAACATATTTATTTTAAACCTTCCCCCACCACCCAGTTTGTTCTACATTTTAAAATTCATCCAACTGATTGACAGTTTTCTTATGGTCATATTTTTTCACGTGTTTTTGAAACTTGTTTTGCAGCTCATTTGGAGTGGTAAAGAATTTTTGTTCTTTTTTATCTTATTTTGTTTTATTTTTTGTTTCCGCTCATTATTTTGTCTTGAAGTTATGCAGCCACCTCCACCTGGCCCCCAAGGCCTCTTGCAGGGAAGCAACTCTCAAAACATGCATTTAGGGTAATGTTGGTGACACTACAGGTTCAGTCAAGGGAGCAGTGGGAGAATTAAGTCACTCCTAATCACAAGCTTGTACCTGTGACCTCTGACCTTCTTGGGTCAGAAGTTTTTTATAAGGCAGAGCACATTTTTTTCTAACTTTTTAAAAATCGTGGTAAAATATAAATACCATAATACCATTTTAAGTATATAATTCAGTATGGTTAAGTACATTCACAATGTTGTACAACCATCTTCACTATTTATTTTCAGAACTTTTTCATCTTCCCAAACAGAAGCTCTGTACCCATTAAACTATAACTAAACTATAACTCTCCATATCCCTTCCCCAGCCCTCAATAACATCTATTCTACTTTGTGTCTCTATGAATTTGCCTACTCTAGGGACCTCATACAAATGAAGTCATACAATATTTCACAAAAGTTAGTCTCTTTCTTTTCAAAGTTTATCAATTGTTAATTTTTGTTTGAAACAGAGGAATATAGCTAATCTTTGCATTTTACTGTTTTGACTTATATCAGTAGGAATTTTAGTAGGCTGAATACTGACCTCCAGAGACATTAGGTCCTAATCCCTGGGATCTTATGGATTTGAGATGGGGATATTATTGTGGATTATTGGGTAGGTCCTAAATGCAATCACAAGTGTCCTTATAAGAGAGAGGCAAGATGATATTTCACAGACAAAAGAAGAAGGTGATGTGAAAGTAGAACAGAGAGAGATGAGAAGATGGTGGCTTTGAAGATTGGAATGAGGTGGCCACAAGCCAAGAAATGACAGCAGCCACCAGAAACTGGAATAGGCAATGAGCAGCCCCTTAGCTGGATCCTCCAGAGGGAGCATGGCCCTGCCAATACCTTGATTTCAGTCCGACGGTACTGATCTTAGAATTCTGGACTCCAGAATTGTTAAGATAATAACTTTCTATGGTTTTAAGTTATTAAGTTTGTGGCAGTCTGTTATAGCAGTCACAGGCAACTAGAACACTGTTCTTAATTTTTGCGCTCAAAGCCACATGAATACATACATATTTAAATATTGAATATTATTTACAATCCCACTTATGGCATACAGAAAATATTCAATAATTCTTGTCAATGACGTTTCCCTCTATTCTTAAGGAAGATTTAATTTGGGAAATACAGGGCTTATTCATATCTTCTCCTTCTTCCTCACCACCCACATTATCAAGGAGTTATGAGTTTATACTTTAAGGATCTCTCAAATATATAGTCAACTTCTATACAAGTCTTCTCTCATTATAAACCACCACATTAACCCAGAAATTCATACTTTATTTTTTTTCAGACCATGCAACAATATCTTTTATTATGTAGGGGTTTTTAAAATTATTTCTGCAATCTCTCCATACACAGGCAAAAAAAAAAAGGTATTGTTTTGCATATTGGAACTTGCAGGCCTGGTCACTGCATAGAGAAGGGAAAATTATCCCTACAACGTGCTTAACCAGGAGGCCCATTCATCTGCCAACCTCCAATAACATGGAGATGAACATGATAGACAGACTGTCCCCCATCTGAACCTTCATTCACCACCATTCAATAACCCTTCTTCAGGCCCAGATCAGCAGCACATTTCTTGCCAATGATCATTAAATATCCAAGAAGACATTCATCGTCGTCTGCTGCTGCAGAAATCTGGGATATATGTTTCTTGGGTATCACCAGAAGATGTGTTGGGGCTTGAGGGGAAATGTCATGGAAAGCAAGACACTGGTCATCCTCATAAATGATTTTGGCTGGGATTTCCTTGCGAAGGAATCGTGTTGCCACCAGGCCAGACGGCCTGAGCCTTAGGGATCTCATCTACCTTCACTGCCTCAAGGTCGGGAGGAGGAGGCTGGGTGGGGGAGGGGCTTACTTTATTATTTACCTAGAGCAACAACCTGCTAACTGGCCTCCGACCTCCAACCTCATCATTCTCATGTCTACCCTCTACCCCCAAGTAGGAGTAAACTTTCTAAAAGTGCGTATCTGATCACCCATTAGTTCTAATTAAAATTCTTTACTGCCTCCTTCAGCTTTCTAGTCAAAATTCAAGTGCTTTCATTTAACTCGCAAGGCCATCTGTGATCAGGACTGTGCCTAACACTCTAGTTTAATATCCTGTTACTCTCCTATCTGAGCTATTCTAATTTTACTTTAATACATGATTTAACTGCCTCTGTTCTGTGCTCACCTCGTATCCTGTAAATGCCTTTAACCTAGCTATTCTCACACTTTATTGTAAAAATGAATTCTCCTAACTGTCTTATCTAGTTTAGTAATAGAGTTTCCTTAGGATACGAATCACATGATTATTGGTTCAAGTATGCTCATAAAAAGTGTAGTGCTTGCTTCACAGTTACATCTATTTAATGAAAGTTTTTGTATGAAAAAAATCTGTGGCAAAGCCAAAATTTCCCAAAATGTGCAGACACTACCTAAGTGAAGAAAAAGTTTTCGGTGCAATTAAGAATTAAAGCAGGGCTTCCCTGGGGGCGCAGTGGTTGAGAGTCCGCCTGCCGATGCAGGGGACACGGGTTCGTGCCCCGGTTCGGGAAGATCCCACATGCCACAGAGCGGCTGGGCACGTGAGCCATGGCCGCTGAGCCTGCGCGTCCGGAGCCTGTGCTCCGCAATGGGAGAGGCCACAGCAGTGAGAGGCCCGCGTACTGCAGAAAAAAAAACAAAAACAAACAAAAAAAGAGTTAAAGCAAACACTGGCTAAGCTCATGACTTTGAATAGAATAAGAGTAAGCATTAAAAGTTATTTTAAAATGAGAGGACAAGTGTGTTTAGTTACTGTTTTCCATCTCTGTCTTTAAAGGGGAACTGTAACTACTTATATAAAATGAATGTGTATAAAATTCACCTAGGTTTATATAAAATTAATGTAAACTGCTAAGCATGTGTTTGATTTGTACATTCCTTAATAATAACCTATTTCCCTTCCAAACTGGAGTGGTTAGTTTAGATTCTTTCTGAAAAGATAAAGCACTTAAATTTTTTCCCCTTTTACTTTTCTTTGTTCCCAGCTCATTTCTCCTTTTTTTCCTACTAATATTGTAGATACATTGCCAAGATTGTTATGGCAGCTAATAAAGTTTGAAATATAAGACATTCAAACCAATGTTAATAAATAATTTAAGAATTAAATACCTCTCACGACAGGGTTATCTTTATTTTATTCAAAAATAGTTTGTTTTATGGATGTTTTATTTCCTCACATGAGGAAACACTGGTTGAAAAAACATGATACATTCTAGGAACTAATTTTTTCCAAGTCGTACTTCAGTGCTTTAAAAGAAGTATATACAGGAACAGATGTTTCTGCTATGTCAAGATACTAAAATAGCCAACCTGCTTGGTCCTAATTATTGATAGTTTACCGCAGCACCAGCCTTGGCTTCTACAAAAGCGTTAGCAGAAGTGACAGCAGGAACACACAGGATTTATTCATTAAGAACGAGCTATAGCTTCCTGCATTTTCAGCTCCAGGCATCACGCTGAATAGTGCCCTGTCATTCGGCAAGAACTAGTCGGAGACAGGAAGCACTTTAGCGTGTTTACAGAAATATCTTTTAAAACGGACTTAACTATCAGACAGCCCCCTTGTAAAGCTTTCGCTCTAAGAAACTCGGGTAAAAGATTATCACTCCGCACTCACAAAAATCAATTTTGGAGACTGACAGTTGTTCCAGACTGATGCTGGATTTCCTTTCTTCATTGAATTGAATTTCCTGTAGACTGTGAATATACTAACATTCACCAGGTGCTTTTTCCTGATTTTCTTTTTAAATCATTAAATAGCCCCCTTATTTTGTATCAAGTATTCTGTGTATACGGTGGAGAAGACTGTGACTGATAGTTGTTTAAGAAACCAACAGCTGGTGAAAGGCAAGCCTGTCAGTTTTTGTACATAAGCTAATAATGATAACATTCATAGTAATATTAAGTAACACTTGTCGAGGACATAGTAAATGTCAGGCATCTGCTCATGCCTTTACATGCATTATCCCACTTAATCCTCAACTGAAGCTCTGAAATAATTTTTATCTCCAGTGTTACCAGTGTTCCTGCTGAGCCTAATATATTTTGAGTGTCTTGCCCAAAATGACACAGAAATTCCTGGAGCAGTAATTTGGCAGCAAACTATCAGAGTCCAAGACCTGAGTTCTCAGTCACAGTGTTAAAGTACATTTTGATTTTTAGCATTCCTCCCATTCCAGGAGTAAATAATACATGAATCCATCACCTGAACAACGGAGATCATTTCGATGTGAATGATTTCCAAATTTGTCTCCAAATTTTAGCACCTTCCTAAGCCGCTTATCTGTATTTCCCAATGCCTAAAAATGCTCTGACAGCATTCACACCCTTTTATTCTAATACTGCCACCACCTTCATTTACTCTCACGAGCTTCAACTTTTCTTTAAACAAACTCAGACTCCAGACAAAACCTATAATTGATTTTCCTCAAACCTCGAATTTATTTTTTTCCTTTATATGAGCAGCCCCCATCTAGAGAATAGAGGAGATGTAGCTGTCAGAAGCGGCTGAATATGGCTTTGGCAGTTACAACGGAAGCAACGTCACGGGGCCTCCAGTTCACTTGCTCTGCTCTCATTCACTTCTGTACTTACTCCCAATTCCCAACACACACATGGGTGCTTTGCTCTGGTGTATCATGCTCTCTTCCTTTCTTCATTGTAAACATATGCTCTTGGGAAAAGATCTAAAAACAAATAAACAAGTAAATGAACAAAAACCAGTACAGATACCTATTAACATTGACCTGTAATCATTTCCTTCCATATTTGAATCGTAAGAAAGGACTAAAACTACAGATCTAATGATAGAATTTTATTTATCACAGTGCCAGCTGGTAGAGGTTTCACTGAGCAAAAGGGCCTTATCTTATTTTACATTCATAACATATTGATTAATATTTTTCATTAGCATATTCTCAATAGAAGACTGAAGCAAGAATAGGGAAGAGGTGGTGTACACAGGGATGATGGATTATCAGTTGAACAATAACTGAAAGAGCCCCTGGTGTGTTAAAAATGATGTTCCTTTGAGAATCTCCAAGTGGACAAATGGATTTTAAGTGGTTGGAGAAGAAGCAAATGAAAAAAAAAAAATTGGATTTCTAATTTATGTTAACCACAAAAACAACAAAAATCATAAATGTACATAATATTTATTAGCCTACTAATCTTAGAAGTTTGCTACTATAATGCCTCAGCTCCTTAGTAGTTCTCGAGAAATTCTCCCAAGTAAATAGATTTGTCTGACAGTAAATGTATGGTTGTCAAATGTATGGTTGTCAACTCACCTGGGGATTCAATGCTTCTCAGTAATCTTTTATTTCCTTTAAGCAGTTTTCTCTCCTACTCCCTCAAAAGTTATTTCAAATGTTAAAATTTTCCCACAAGTCTCCTATTCAAATACCTTCCTCTACTCTATTCAAAGAAAATTGTCTTGGGGAAAACGTGGATGGTCAATATTTGAACTATTTCAAACTTCCACCCCAACTTTACAAATGTATCTACACTTCTATGTATGTTTTCTTTTACAGTCTTAGAGAAGAAGTTATCCTTTTTCTTGTTTAAAACTAAGCTGTTCACCTGTGTAATTCATCTTACACTTTCCCATCTGCTGCGTTATTTGGCTTCATCACTTTTCTCCCATCACTGCTACAACTGCAACCTACTCTTGCTCTCCTTCTCTGAAGTTTTTAAATATAATAAAATCTCCCTCATCCTAAAAAAAATCCCCCCTGATACTTCATGTGTCTTTCGCTTTAACTTTATCTCAAACAAGCCTCTAGAAGGTGTGAGCCATGTTTGATATCTTCATCTCAACAACCCCCTTTTGGAGGTGACCTCCTATGTCATAATTATTGGTTCCATTGTGTCTCTATTTGTTATGGACTAGATGTTTGTGTCCCCCCCCCCCAGATTTATATGTTGAAGTCCTAGCCCCCAATGTGATGGTACTTGGAGATGGAGTCTTTGGGACATAATTATATTTAGATTAGTTCATGAGGATGGGTCGCTCATGATCGGATTGGTGACTTTATAAGAGGAAGGGAAGAGGATCTCCTTTTCTCTCTCTCTCTCTCTCCCCGCCCCCCACCGTGTGCACTGAGAAAAGGCCGTGTAAGGACACAGTAAGAAGGTGGCCATTTACAAGCCAGGAAGAGAGCTCCTGTCCTCCAGAAAATAAATGTCTGATGTTTAAGTCACCCAGTCGACGGTATTTTGTTATGATAGCCCAAGCTGACTAGGACACTATTTCACTAGATAGAGAATTCCCTGAGGGAAGGGGTTCAGACTTTGTTTCCTAGCATCTAACAAGGGTCCTGGCACATAGCAGGTGGCAAACACTCGTCTGCAGAAAGGGTAAATGAATACATGAATAACGGATGAATACAAGCTGCCAAGTAATTTTTGTAGGGTTAATTGAACAAATAAATTTCATACAGAGAGCATTTAGCTTTGCACTGAGTCATTAAATGGAGTCTTACAGTAAGCCGTGATTTTGTTTTATTTGAATAAATGCAGTATTTCCATCCTACTTCAGGGAGTCTATATGTAACAATCCCCAGAAGGAACTAAATAAACAAGTGAATGACAATGACACCAAGATCTTGATGTCATAGACATATGCAGTAGAAATAACATTTATAAGAATAATATTTATAGACATCTTATTATGTGCCTGGTACTTTGCTAACACTTTGCTAACACAGATTCATCTGTTTAATAAATATTTATGTAATGGCTACTATGTGCCAGGAACTGGAAAAATAGTGATGAACAGACGGAACCTTTCCCCTCATATTTGAGAGCCCTTCGTGCATTCTCCTCAGGTTTCTATTAGCTTTGTTCTTCTTCTCTTCACTATTTCAATCCTTTAAATGTGAATGGACAGTCTGATTGTCAGGGGAGATAATCACTGGGCCAGGATATATACTATCTACAGTATCTTCAACTTAAAGACTGAGAACCTTCTGCCTTTCCTGGTTCCAAATAATTAACTAACGTGGTAGACCTAGGCAGAGTCTGGTAGCCCAGGTATGGCCATGGTCCCTGGCCAGGTAGTTCTCAGTTTCTGTCTATTTCTGTTCTGGCAAGTTAGACTGCTGCCAGTTGATCCACAAATTTACTCAGTTTTATAAGTTGAATTGTGGTTCCCTCCACAAATATATTGAAATTCTAACCCCCAGCCCCTCAGAATATCACCTTATTTAGAAATAGGGTCATTGAAGATATAATTAAGTTAAAATGAGGTTATTCTGGAGTAGGCTGGTCCTCTAATCCAGTGTGACTGGTGATATTATAAGAAGATGGCCATGTAAAGACAGACTCACATGGAGTATGTCATGTGATAACAGAAGCCGAGAATGAGGTTTTGCAGCTGCAAACCAAGGAATGCCAGAAACTGTAGGCCAAAACCAGAAGCTGGGAAGATGCAAGGGAAGATGCAAGGGAGGATTCCCCTGCAGGTTTGAGAGGGAGCTAACACCACCTTGATTTCATACTTCTAGCTTCTAAAACTGTGAGGCAATAAATTTCTGTAGTTTTAAACTATCCAGTTTGTGGTGCTTTGTTAGGGCAGGCCTAGGAAGCCAATACAATCAGCTTTACAGAACATCCTAGATCTGAATTGATTGATGAGACAAATAGGAGATGTGAATTCAGGGGGAAATTTTTCCAGAACCTGCCCAGCTATAATAAAATCCCACTACATTACCAATCCTTGTGTTTATACTCCCTCCATGGGAACTGCAGGGAAAGAGCTAGGAGAGGAGTTACTCGGGGGGAAAAGAGAATATGGTGAGCCCTGTATGAGTCAGGATTCTCCAAAGAAACAAACCAACAGAATGAAAGAAAGACAAAAACAAATATATATATATATATATATATATACATACACACATATAATGTATTTACTATATCATATATGCATGTTACTAACACAATGAGGTTTAATTAAAAAAGTGATTAGTGAAAGGGTGGTAGAATCTTGGGTTATATCACTCACCAGCTTTGAGATCTCAGGTGAGTGAGTTACTCTCCTGCAGCCTCAGTTTCCTAGAGAATATGATAATTCCTGCACTCCCAACTCAAAGTGTTGTGAGAATCAAACAAGATGAGGTATGTAGTGCTACCTTGTGAGTTCTAAGCACGATACAAGTTATGAGCTCATTGAACCTACAAGGTCTCAAAGTCTTCTGCAGCCAGGCATTACTTGGAGGGCTGCTGAAGAAAACAAGATGGTGACAACATGGTCTCTGACCTCTAGGGATTCAGGAATGTAAATGAAGAAATAAGTGTGTTGAGTTAGGAGCTACCAATAGTTCAGTGTGTGTAGAACTCAACGTGTACCTGGAAGTGTGATAAAAAATTAAATTATAATTATAGTTAGGGTCCAATTTGAGAAGAATCTTACACATCCTGAGTGGGAGTTTGGAGTTTTATACTAAAGGGAGCTATTAAAGGATTTGCTACATGGAAATGACACAATCAGTTTTATGTTTTCAGACACTCCCTTTGGCAGCAGAATAAGATATTACCCTGCAGAAGACTTAAAGCTCAATGGATTAGGGAATGTTAACTCATGCCTCTAACATATTGTTGATTCTGGACATATTTCTAATATAAACAAAAATAGTAATAAAACTATTGAGCCAAAGTTTCAAAACCTATGGTAGTAGCTTAATATCCTAGCTTCACAGTTGTCTTCACATCTGTGCATTTCTTTTGATGCCCTTTACAAGCAACTGTTCTATCTCTAGTCAACAAGTAAAGAAACTAAAGCACAAAAAGTTAATGACAAATTATAATGAAGTAATAAAACAGAAGGGATAACCGCATATTTATACTCTACAGGCACTGTGAGAAATATATTAAATACAAATTCCTAATTTCAGGGTGAAAATGTCTTTTTAGTGCACTCTACCACGGGAGACGTGTTCTGCTTAAACTTCTTAACAAGGAGTTGATCAAGAGGCCTCTGGGCTTTCCATGCCATTTCACTGGAGACATTGGATGTATCTTAAATGAGAAATAAAATGGCACATGGAACACAAAATTTGGAAACAAGGTTCAGATACTCTGCACCTGATTTTCAGAAATGTTGTAAAGTATACAAATTTATACTATAAAAAAGAACAGAGCCTACAAAGCACATGATATATGACAAGACAGGTTGAAAGCTCTTCCTGATGAGGTATTATTTTGGTTGGATTATGGGATAGATGATAGCAATCTTTTACATTTATGGGAACAATATGTTGTCATTTGTACACTCTGTTATTTTCTTCCCAATCCAATGAATGAAACTGAGCCTGCTGTATTAGAAGGAAGAAATGTAGCATCCAGTCAAAGTGTGGATATAGTCATTTTGGCTGTGTAGTGGCTCTAAAAGGCACAATGAAAAATAGCAAGCAGCTATGGAGATTCTGCTTAAGCCCAACTACCTTGAAGGATGTAAAAAAAAAGGGGAGTGAAAGCTACCCTTTTTTCTTCATGTAGGCACACTTAATTTATATTTTACAGGGAAGTATTTTGTAAATACAATCTAAGTAATGAAGATGAATAATACAAATTATGATTTTCAATAAATACCACTAAAATAGATTTTTAGGAAATTGATGTATTTAATAAATCAATAAAAATGTATAAAATAGATTCACTTCAAATTAAAAACAGTAAATTATCTTCTTTTATAATCTTAATTTAATTTCAAAGCCTAGAAAAAGAATTTAAATGTAAACATGTAGTTCATGATCAATACATGAGGAATATAAAAATCCGAAGCATAATAAGAAGTGCACAGTAGATTTATATGTTCATTATTGTGATTTATGGACAGTTTATTATCTTCTTTATACTAACCTCAAAAGAAAACAGTGTCTTTAAGAAACATCAACTTTTTATATTAAATCAGAACAATAAACAACTCAGGGAGATAAAGATAACTTCATTAATGACGATAGGAAGCTGGCTCGGATATAAGTAATTTCCTACTCTTATCTTTTGTTTTTAGTCTCAACTTCAAAGAGTAATGAGAATCAGCTTTTCCTTCTCCTGTTCCTCTCAAAGCTCTTTGTAAATGTATACGGGAAGTTTAAGGCTTTATGTAATGTTAAGATGACATTTGGGAAAGAAATACATGACTACGTTTTTAAACAGTATTCATTTCCACTGTGTCCTATCAACAGTACTAAATAATAACTGGAAAATAAAGGAAAGCCATGACCTGAATCACTGTTCAGCAATTAAAACTAAGAATACAGGTTTGTGATCTTCTGTTGCTGTAATCCATGCTTTAACCATAAAAATTAAGGGTGCGAATACCTAGGACTCCATTTATTAACTGTTTAGTATTACATGTGAAATGATGATGGTTTCACAATGTTGAATGTGAAATGATTTGTATGTGTTTCAGGATATAACCTGGTAACCAAGTGTAACAAAGTTAGCTGGTTTTATTATTAACAGAAAAATAATTTTGCTGAAATGTAGTTAATGTAGAATAAAATTGTAAAGATGAGTTATCTTAGAGGACTAAGCTTACTTTTGTCTTCTTCTTTTCCTTTCTCCTTCTTCATCATCTCCTCTCTTCAATTTCTGAGACCGTTTCCAACTCTAAAGATCTAGGAACCATCCATGAGTTAAAAAATAGCAAACCCCATCCTTCATCCAGATTCTAGTTCACAGTCCCATTTACTCTCATTATAAACTCTTCCCCGGTTCCTGGCAACCCATGCCTCTTCTGCTCGCATCCTTTGCCCTAGCCTGTGACACCTCACACCCAGCATGCTTACACCCCTTTTCCTCTACTTATCAATGTCCATCTCTTCTTCAAGAGTCTTTTTAAACATCACTTCCTTCATTAAGTGCCTCCAGATTCTCCAAAGTAATATGGTTACTTCAGGAAATAAAAAGATCTATGTCTTGATATTTAAGGTATTTAAGATGATGTTAAGGCTAGAGATGTAAGAAGGAACCATGTCAAGAACAATTTGGAGGGATAAGCCAACAAATTTGTACTTTATCATGAAAGTCATGGAGTGCGTGAAGGACTTCAAGTAAGAATATGTTATATATTCTTATTTGTATTTTAGAAAAGTTCCTGTAACTGAAAGTAGAGGGTAGATTGGAAGTGAGGAAGATTGGAGCCAGGGGAAAAGAAACATTTTCTCTTTCAATAATTACATATGTACACAAAATAGACTACAGGTTTTTTAATGGCAGACTGCATCTTATACATAAGTATTTTATTATCAAGTGACACTGTCCAAAATTTATACTTGGAAGGATACTAAGCTTTGATGGTCTATGTAAATTTGGTGGCATTTTAAAGTGGAAAAGAACCAAAATATTGTGAATTTTTCAACAATTAATTCAATACCTTTCCTTCTTACACACACACACACACACACACACACACACACACTGAAATTGGTAAAGGTACATTTTTGTTAATCAAACTTTAAAAGGACAAATAAATGTATTAAGTGAGTACGTAACCATAATCATAATTGTTTATGGCCTTGGAGGCAACAGGTTCTGTTATAAACTTTGAATAGAGAAAATTTTGTAACATTTTTTGGTTCCAAGGTTATGGTTGGCAAGTTATTTCCCCCCAATATTCTTCATTAGTACATTTAGGTTCTCAAAGACCTTGGTCTTATTTGTTTACAAGGAACATGGCTCGATGCTTATTGCAAATAAATCTCATCTAAATTTTATAAAACAATTCATGAAAAATTCTAAGGATGAGAAAAAAATAATAAGCAAATGCCTTTTCCTAACCAAATAGTAACAAAATAAAGGTCATTTAACAGGTGAAAATTCAGATTCTTTTTAACTACCAAAATTAGCATAAAGAATTCAATAAATGAGAGAAACAGTGAGTGACAAGTATCAAAAGAATAAATTGTCTTTTATCTGAAAATCAGTGGATGATTATACCACACACTTACACATGCACACATAAACCTTACATGGCTGAGTACTTTGTGTGCATATATTGGAATTATTTCATATCTAACGACTGTGGAATCTGAGACAAATATCTAAACAAAACCAATGGCAGTTTTATATTACATTTTTCTATAAACTTGACCACGTTTTTGTGAATTGGATGTAGTCCGATAAAATTCATTGGCAGTATCAGTACCGAATGAGATGCACTGGAGCCTAGAGAGATTAAGATCAGACCCAGCAGTTGGTGCATGTCCAAAAAAACGCCCACAAAACTAGAACAGAGAAAAAGAAAATTGGGCTTTTTAATTTATTTTTTTGAAGTACAGTTGATTTACAATGTTGTGTTAGTTTCTGGTGTACTGCACAGTGATTCAGTTATACATATATATATATTATTTTTCATACTCTTTTCCATTATAGTTTATTACAGGATATTGAATATAGTTCCTTGTGCTATACGGTAGGTCCTTGTTGTTTATCTATTTTATATATAGTAGTTTATATCTGCTAATTCCAAACTCCTAATTTATCCCCCCCCCTCCCTTTCCCCTTTGGTAACCATAAGCTTGGTTTCTATGTCAGTGAGTCTGTTTCTGTTTCATAAATAAGTTCATTTGTGCCATATTTTAGGTTCCACATATAAGTGGTATCATATGGTATTTGTCATTCTCTTTCTGACTTACTTCACTTAGTATCATGATCTCTAGGTCCATCCACGTTGCTGCAAATGGCATTATTTCATTCTTTTTTATGGCTGAATAATATTCCATTGTATATTTGTACCACATCTTCTTTATCCATTCATCGGTTGATGAACACTTAGGTTGCTTCCATGTCTCGGCTATTGTAAATAGTGCTGTTATGAACATTGGGGGGGGGGGGTGCATGTATCTTTTCGAATTATAGATTCCTCTGGATATATGCCAAGGAGTGGGATTGCAGAATCATATGGCAACTCTATTTTTAGTTTTTTAAGGAAACTCGATAATGTTTTTCATAGTGGCTGCACCAATTTACATTCCCACCACAGTGGCTGCACCAATTTACATTCCCAGTGTAGGCAGGCTCCCTTTTCTCCACACCCTCTCCAGGATTTATTATTATTTTATTATTATTATTGCGGTACGCAGGCCTCTCACTGTTGTGGCCTCTCCCGTTGCGGAGCACAGGCTCCAGACACGCAGGCTCAGCGGCCATGGCTCACAGGCCCAGCCGCTCCACGGCATGTGGGATCTTCCCAGACTGGGGCATGAACCCGTGTCCCCTGCATCAGCAGGCAGACTCTCAACCACTGTGCCACCAGGGAAGCCCCCAGCATTTATTATTTGTAGACTTTTTAATGATGGCCGTTCTGACCGGTGTGAGGTACCTCATTGTGGTTTTGATTTGCATTTCTCTAATGATTAGTGATGTTGAGCATCTTTTCATGTGTCTGTTGGACATCTGTATGTCTTCTTTTGAGAAATGTCTATGTAGGTCTTCTGCCTCCCAAGAATTGGGCTTTTTTAATCAGGTACATTCAGGTTTAAATTCCACTTTGACCGCGTAGCATTGGCTGACCTTGAGCAAGTGTCTCAGCCTTTTATGAATTCTGTTTTCCTATTTGTAAATGAAGATAATATTAACCTCAAAAACTTGCTGTAGAGATAGTATGAGGGAACATATGTATTACACCTAGTGCAGAGTCTAAAGGCAGTGTAGGTGCAATAAAATGTAGCTGTCATGTAGCTGCAAACAGAATTGTCAAAAAGAAGAGATAAGCATGCCATTCACAGCACAAAATAGTTAAAATGTGATTATTTCCAGAGGGAAGGATATTAATGAAATAAGGACGATTTAGAAAGATTATTAAGAGTGTCCTCTGTAGGTTGAATTTTAATATGCAAAATTGATGGGAAAGGGAATTTCAGACACAGAGAACATAGGAAAAAGTGTCAGAATATTTGGATGTTTTAATATGAGTAAACGGTACTGTTTGACTGGAGTGAATTTGGGTGTAGTCATGAAGAGTCTTGAAAACCATGCCAGGATATAATTCAATTCTTGAAGAGCAATTGACATGTTTTGAACAAGTAAATATCATTACATAACTTTTTTCCCTTTACCAAAATTATTATTTCTCCCCATTTTGATTTTTAAAGCCAACGATCCTATTAAGAATACCTAACAAGTCATTTTTCTCCTCAAATGTGTAAATTAAGAAAGTATATATATATATATCAACATTTATTACAAATCCTATATTTTTAAATGTTTGGGAAAATTATTTTTATACCCTTAGCAATGCTATTTTAACGATTTTTGTCTCAAATATTCTGATAAGGAGAGCTAGCAGTCATGGATAAAACATTTCTTAGAATGCTTTATAAAGAAAAGTATTTCCTAATTTGAGGATGTGATTTTATCAGAGCCCCCTGCCCCCAAATTTGTGTGAACCCATGATGAACCATTCTTCCTCTCTCCTCCTTGGAAAGGCCTTGTAGTTTCTTTTGGAGCAGACAAAATTTCCCCGCTACTGCGTAAGAAACACTGGCTGATTCCCCCATCCAGTAAACATTCAATGGAAAGAAAACAGCTGGTGTATGAAAGAGAAGCTTACACACACGTTTCAAGATAACTTCGGATTAGATTCATCCTTAGATTATTCCAACCCACAATGTTTCTGGCTTGAATAAAAAACATATTGAGTATTTCAGGAAGGAGGGTTTGTTTCTGAATGCCAGGCTCTGTGTTCAGCCTAGCAGAAAGGCCTCTTATCTCTTTGGGCTCCCACAGGCTTGTGGAATAAAAGTGAGTTGTGCATCGCTGGTTTGCCCTGGGCTCCAAAACCATATCCAGCTGCCTGTGTCATGCTCTTCATTCAACAGATGGAAAATATTGCCTTGCAGTTCAGTGCCAGGAAGGGAAGCTCATTGCGAGAGGTGAATCGGGGCCCACAGAGGCGTCCAGGCCTTGTGCATTCCAGTTAGGGGTTAACGGTCAAGGAAAGTCGGAGTTCACTGAGGCAAGACAGAGAGAAATGGCCAAGCTGCTTTCGTGATTGATGATCAGTGGAATGCAAAGGAAGAAGGGAGAGTAAGCACAAAAAGACGTTTTAGTGCGGAACACAAACACTGGTAATGACTGTTACGACTACCTCAGATGATGATTTATAGTGTGGTTCCGAGGCAAATCCATTCACCTCGGGTTGCTAATAATATGCAAACCATGGGAAAACGCTCAGAAATAACAGAGTTCATCACAACCACTAAAGCTCTTTTAAAATTTTGCTGCTTCTTTTCACCTTTTATGTCCTCTCACAATATCTAAAGCCATCCATCCAGATACAGTGGCACAGCACCTGAGTGGAATTGCAGTTAATCACAATTCCCAGAATCATCGGCCCACCTCTCACTAACTTCAAAGTTTACTGGGCTTCTGTCTTTCTTAAGCTGCACTTTAACGTGGATGCTTTTGTATTTTCTGACTTTACTTTCCTCCCTTAGTATCGTAGGCCATACCGGCCCTCCTCAAAACGGTAATGACAAGTGCAGGCCTGAAGAGACAGTTTGTTTGATATCTTACAAATCCAGGTGACGATGCTCAATAAGCATACTCCACTCCACTGAGGAGAAAACTACAGGCTTCACACAGGGAGAGGAAACCGTAATTTACTCAGTTCATGAAGACATGTGTCTATTCCTCAGTGGCCTTCACAGCACGACATGCAGAGACCAGTTTTAGGGCAAAGTACAGGACAGGTAGCATCAAGTCCAGGTGGCTGCCCCAAATTCCTGAGCACCCTAATAACTTCCAGTAAGACATATATGTTTTCTTCTGCTAGAATCTCTTTATCCACATTGAATGCCTTTTGTAACAAGGTAGAAAGCAGACAAATGATAAACAGATAATAGATGATAGACAGAATATCTTTCCCTCATAACACTATAAGTTGCCACTTGATGTGCTTACTATGTATCAGATACTTTACATTTATATTTACCTCTCTTGATCCCTATTTAACTCTACAAAGTAGGCTCCTTTCCTGGCTACAGGTTTTTTGATATGGAAGTGAAGTCATAGTTTCAAAATCACACAGTCACTACCTGGCAGAGCCAGTGGACCCATTTCAAGCAGAGGCCGAAAGCCCATGCTTTTTGTTTTGTTTTGTTTTTTTCACATCTCTATTAGAGTATAATTGTCTTACAGTGGTGTGTTAGCCTCTGCTCCACAACAAAGTGAATCAGCCACACATACACACACGTTCCCATATCTCTTCCCCCTTGCGTCTCCCTCCCTCCCTCCCCCACCCCTCCAGGCGGTCACAAAGCACCGAGCTGATGTCCCTGTGCTATGCGGCTGCTTCCCACTAGCTATCTACCTTACGTTTGGTAGTGTATATATGTCCATGCCACTCTCTCACTTTGTCACAGCTCACCCTTCCCCCTCCCCATATCCTCAAGTCCATCTTCTAGTAGGTCTGTGTCTTTATTCCTGTCTTACCCCTAGGTTCTTCATGACATTTTTTTTTCTTAAATTTCATATATATGTGTTTGTTTGTTAGCATATGGTATTTGTCTTTCTCTTTCTGACTTACTTCACTCTGTATGACACACTCTAGGTCTATCCACCTCATTACAAATAGCTCAATTTCGTTTCTTTTTATGGCTGAGTAATATTCCATTGCTCTTAACTGCTCTGCCAGGCAGCTTTCGTTGGATGAAAAGACTCAAAGAATAAATCTAAATTCAAGAACCTTACTCCCTTCTGACTTGAAGAATTTGTACTGTTGCCTCCCTGCCGTGCTCAGGAGCTCAATAGACTTACATCAAGGAGCTGTGGTACTGAGACTGAGACAGAAGAGAATGGGACCTTGAAGTTAAAGTGCTTCAGCCATGCTGAAGTCACCCTATTCTGGGTTTACATGCCCCATGTAGTAACTACTCTCTTTAATCTTTCCCCTTTCCCCTTTCCCCTTCCCCTTAATGGTCTTCTACTTTCTTTGTGGTTTATTTTTGCTCACTTACAATAGTCCAGCTCATCGTAGTCAGTGTAAATAATTTAATCTTTAACAATAAGATATTTCAATCAAGCTCTGAAAAGTTCATGTAGACCCATAGGAGAATATTCATAGGACTGATCCAGTGTCGTAGTCAGTAATTATTTTATTTTAAATTTGAACACAATTTAAAATGTATTCATCTAGAATTCTTTTTAAAGATCTGGATTTGTCATTGGTACACTAACCAATTAGTATATTCCACCACTGTGGGTAAAAACGTGAACTTAAGTACTGACACCTTTTTCACAGCAACCACTAGTGACAAAAATCAATGAATGCTGCCAAAGCTATGGTTGCAAGGAAGAGTCTCTATTATGTTTCTTCGAGTAATGGATGATTTTGCATCATCAGAACTGGCATGGATAGAAGGAAAACAGGAATTACCAACATGGAAGCAGGTCTCACAGAAACCCAAACCTGTAGAACCATAACACATGAGAAGAACAAAGTAGAGGATTAAATCAGGATTTAAGGAGTCTTCACTTCGCTGAGAAATTTTCCTGCTGCCCAAACCAGGGATTTGCTGATGTCGACTGTTCCAAAGGCAGGTTCTCTCCGCCTTGATCCTGTTTCTGCTTCTGTACCTGAATGTCTCACTACAGCTCAAGTGCAAATTCCTTTCCTTTTTCAGTATATCTATCTAACTCCAGGTTATTTTCATATTTTGTAAGTAGACAATATCGTTGGCTTTATGTTATAGGTAAAAAACATAAGTATTATAAACTCATTATCTTCCTGAAATAAACTAGATCTTGCTTTTCTGACAAGCAACAGGAGAGAACTGGCTTTCTTAAATGCATTTAGGATATAATTCACCTGGAAATAGGCAACTGCAGGGCAGGTTAGCACAAAGTTTTGACCACATCTTGGCCCTTGGTTGGCGTCACTGTAATCCTTAGTTTTTCTCAACTGTTTAAAGCGTGTGTTCTTTCACTGCAACCCATAAAACAGAAAAAAGAGAAAAGGTAACTATAGAGTTAGGTATTCAAACCTCAGTGAGCAATATTTCAGAATATTACGTGGGAACAGCAATAATCAATATGCCTTCAATCAAAATAATAGATTTTATTTTCTTGGCTTAATTTTGAAAAATAGAATTCCATGTTTGGAGAGCTGATTTACGAAGGGCAACAAATTCCAAATCTCTTTTACTCGTTCACAGGAAAGTTCCTTGTTAGAAAATACTATATCGAGTCATGTGTTGGATAAAAATGATTTCCTACTTTGAGAAATATTTAACCTGAAAACCATTACTGTATTTTTATATCAGTTTTAATATTAACGTTCAAACTTAGAAAAAGTACTCCATCTGCTTAGATGTCTGGAAGCCAGAGGTGGGTGAAGCAAGAGAGAAATTCCATGGCATGAATACAGCCAAATATTTCCATTAACATTATTCCTTATACCTATTTTGGGGGCGGATGGCATCTGGATATCTGATATCAAACTCTATTTATAACCCCTTTAGAGAATACAATTGTTAGATTGAAATGGGACAATAATTCAGTTGGTCAAAATTTGTTACCTAGACCCTATATGTATAGTACTGGATTTGATGATTTTTCCAAAGAAAAGAAATCAGGTTTTATAGTCTAATGGAGGAAAAGACTCAAGAAGCATTAAGGAAATAAACCATAATACGAACCATGGGGCATATTAGAGTTAAGCATCAATATGTAAACATCAATACATATTATTTATAAAAAATGATCGTATGTTTTCAGGGTGGGGCTTACCATGAGCCTGCGGTTCTCTCACAAGCAATCCTTTCCTGATTTCCTCTCAAAGGGATTCACTACCCGCTCACTCAGACACACACACACATACGCACACCTCTTTGTGCATAACTACCATTTTCCTCTCCCTGCTCACTTATGTTTTGAATTGCTTCACTTAGAAAGAGAACTTTCCCAAAACACTGGGTAAGTTTAAAATAGAAATCATTTGCGGGAGGAAATTAATAAATAAATTCACAGTCCTGGTAGTGGTGAAGATGAAGTTAAAAAATTTTTGGAAAAATTATTTTTCATCTTAAAGAAATGTCAGTTGATTCTTTTACAGTCTGTTATAAATTATAGCAGGACTTTTCCTACAATTTTTGGTAGACTGGATGGGATCCTGAATGAGAGGAGGAAAGTGAAACTGAGCTATAACCTGTGAGCGTATCCTTCTGTAGAATTAGTCGGATTTTCAGGAGAAAATAAGCAAAAGAACAAACCTAAATGTTTTTGTCATTGTTTGTTCTGCTCTTATAACTTCTCATACTTACACCTTTGCCCTACATAATGCTTTCTCTGTATTGTCTCTGTTATCTCCACCCCTTGGGGACACACACACACACACACACACACACACACACACACAATATATGTGTACACTATATGTTTATACATATAATACATGCATATATATATGTATATAATTAGGCTAAAAATAAAAATCAGTTTGAAAATCTAAAAACAGATGTCACATCTATGTCTCCAAGAGGTTGTTAAATAGCAGAGTGAAGCACAATGTATTATTAGCATGTGTTTTTACATCGACCATATCCCTTTACTTGCCTGCTACTAATCCTTTCCTATTTCTTTTTTTAAGACTGAAAACCCTGTGTGTGGTATTTGCATGTGTGCATAAATAGAAATCTTAAAGAAGTTTCACATTAGGATCCAATCCATGAACAATTATTGAAATGATTATTGAAATCATAGCTAATAGCTAAAACTTAGCATCGACAATAAAGTATCCTGAGAATTAGAATTAGAACTAATTACTATCAGTCAGAAAATAATGGGAACCAAGACCATTACTTACTTTCCTCTATCTCTTGATCTAAATAAATCAATCAATAGAGAAATAGCCTCAAAGAAAACTACATAATTAGAGGGAGATTAAAGGATAAAATTCTACACTAGCAAACCAATAGCAATACCCACTGCAGCGTTTTGATGTGATGCTAAGGGCTGAGTGGTTTGTTCAAATCCTGTATCCCTAGGTCCCCATCTTCTTTCTGCAAATCTCTTTGTCTAGAACAACATGAATAAGTTCTGGAATTGAAAGTCTGATATTGACAGTAGACTCAAAACATCTCACCTCCGCTAAAGTGAATATGAAGGATTTTGGCACTGTTTCTCTAAGACTTTTCATACTATGTGTTAAAACTAGAGTAACCTGGGATTACTGTAAACAGATATAAAATCTGTGTGACAAAGGCATTGCCTTCTGGGGGAAAAAAAAGCTGACAATAGCCAATATAAAATGAAGGTATTAGAGGCAGAGGTGGCTCTGACCACTTCTGATGAAAAAGAAGTCACGTGTAGAAGATCCTGGAAACAGTAATTAATCTGTAAAAGTACAAACAGACAACCATTGTTTAATTTAGAAAATGAATGACTTGAGTTTCCAGTCATGGTCTTACCAGCACAAACATAATCAGCATTACCTCGGATATCGAAGAACAGTAACAACGATCTTGATAGCAAATTTCGCAGGATTCAGGAAAATTAATAAAAATTATTTTAAAATACTTTTCAGATCGTCTAAGGGTCACTGTTAAAGAAAACACTGTTGTTACAATGGCATGTTGTTTAGATCAGTGGATACTAACTGTGATCTCTGGACCAGCAGCACCTGCATTTTGGGGGCATCTGTTAGAAATGCCAGTTCTTGGACCCCACTACTGAATAAAAAGTTCTGTGGAATCTAAAAGAAAACGAAACAAATGAACAAACAAATAGAAGCAGACTCATAGATACAGAGAACAAACAGGTGGTTGCCAGAAGGGAGGGGGATGGAGGAATGAAAAGGAGAAAAAATGAAGGTAACTAAGTGAGGTAATGAATACTAATTAGCTTGATTGTGGTGACCATTTCACAGTGTAAACTGATGTGAAACCATCATGTTCTACACCTTACATATATACAGGTTTTGTCAATTATACCTTAATAAAGCTGAAAAAATTTTTATTATTAATTAATTAATTTATTTTTGCTGTGTTGGGTCTTCGTTTCTGTGCGAGGGCTTTCTCTAGTTGTGGCAAGTGGGGGCTACTCTTCATCGCGGTGCGCGGGCCTCTCACTATCGTGGCCTCTCTTGCTGGGGAGCACAGGCTCCAGACGCGCAGGCTCAGTACTTGTGGCTCACGGGCCTAGCCTCTCCGTGGCATGTGGGATCCTCCCAGACCAGGGCTCAAACCCGCGTCCCCTGCATTAACAGGCAGACTGTCAACCACTGTGCCACCAGGGAAGCCCTGAAAAAATTTTTAAATTAAAAAAAAATTTAATTCTGGGCTGGGACCCAGTAATCTGTGTTGTAACAATCCCTCCGGGTGATTCTGACTTACAGTAACTTAAACCATTGGTTTACATAAAGCCACCAAGAAAACTAAATTATTCTTTTCAAATTGTAAAAGAACACCAAAAGAGGGAGAGGCATATAACAACACAATCTAATTTTGTGAGCATACTATCACAAGAGTTCAAGTAAGAACAAAGAGATACTGTGTTAAATCATAATACTGCCTTAATTTCAGAGCATTTTACAAAATGTATAAAGCACTTCTCCACACAATACCGTACATTATTGTCCTTATAACACCCATGGATTATTTGTCAAACATATCCTTGTATCAGGTCAACTTTGTAGAGATAGTGAACTATAAAAAAGTGCTGAATATCAGCAAAATAATTTACACAGATTAGTGATAATATGACACTCTATCCAAGAAAAAACATATTTGGCAAAATATGAAAGAATCCTAAAAAGGTAATGCTGCATTTCAGAGAAGGACATGTCTGGGTATAACTGCTGCTTTTTTTACTCTTTTCTTTTTTGTTTTTCTAGTCTTCATATTGGGTGACCTGCAATTACACTCAGGTATTGTCCAGAGTACAATTTTTCAACAACGGGAAAAAATTTTTGTAACCATTATTACTAATCCTTGTGACCTGCATCCTTCATAAGGAGAATTCTGAATGAAGCTTTAATGTTTATGAATACTTTTAGCTCCACGGCCTATTTGTTATCCCTAGGAGGTGGGTATTTAATCTGTCAAACATTTGTAAAACACCAAAAGCAGTATGGCCTTTGACCTGGGTCACTAAAATCGTACCCCATTCTAGTGGCTTTCTGATTGCACCCAGCAGGTCCCATACATTTGTACCGTGTCTTATGAAGCGTTCAGGCAGAGTATGATCTTTGACTTCTGGCCACCTGTGTCCCATACATTTTGTGTGAAAGAAATAAATGACAGGCTTGGAGATTAAGTCTAGCTCTCCCTTTTTATTTAGGTGTATTGCCAGCTGAGTTGAATGACCCATGGGTGCTTTAATTTATAATTTTTTTTTACTGTTATAACTTGTAGCAATGCATGTGTTACCAACAAATTATCTTAACATTCTGTGTCACAAATACGTTCTATTCTTTGGTAAGTAGGTATATCAATCCAGTAAAAAAAAAACTAACACAGTGCATTCACACATACATATATATCCTTAATTACCGCATGTGTTTTCCATATTAATGTCATTATCATTGTTTTCAAACCAAGGATCTTTGACATTTTGGAATGCTTTTCATGGGTTTACAAGAAGGTTTTCTATATTACTATTCCAGAACCTATCCTGGGGATAACATTTGGAGATTCTATCGTGCACAAGTTTCATTTTATCAGTTTTGAAAAGTTCTATGAAAATCTACAACAACAGGACCTCACTTTTTAATAAAGCATAGAATATAACTCTTCAGTTGCCTGTCACTTTAATTCACTCATTCTAGGGATGTTTATTGATCTCTAGAATGTACCAAGAACTATTCCAGGCACTGTGGAAAATATGTAGAAGGGTTTCTTCCCTTTAAGAGTCTGATAAAGGAGCTAAGACAGATGCACAAATAACTATAGCATAGGGTCAGATTGCCCACGTTCCAAACCAGAGGTGTAAGTGACGGTTTATGAGGACTTGGCTAAGAAAAATGGAAAGAGGCTTCATGGAAGAGGTGATATTTATCCTAAGATTTGGATGATATATAGGACTTCAACAAATATAAGTAGAGAAAAGTAAGAATGAATAGCGTGACATTAAACGAGAAAGAAAACAACTGGGCCTTTTAAGCAAATGTCAAGTGATCCATGCTGAATTGATAATAAAACAAATGAAGAAAAGTTGGGAGACTTAAGTAGAAAAACATGGAGCAAACTGGATTGAGGAGAATATTGAATGCCATGCTAAGGAATTGCAACTTTCTAGGAATGTGGAATTGAGAGTCATCAGATTTTTTTAGATCAAGGGAATAAATTTTGACTGGAGGTTTTCAAAATTAAATTGTACCAATAGAAAAAAAATCACTATTAGGAATTCCCTGGTGGTCCACTGGTTAGGACTTGGTGCTTTCACTGCCGTGGGCCCAAGGATTCAATCCCTTGGTCTGGGAACTATGATTCCACAAGCCAAGTGTGGCAAGTCTACAAAAAAAAAAAAAAACAAACAAAAAAATCACCATTGTCAGAGTCATGAAGAGCTGCTTTCTACTTCCAAATCTTAAACTTGTTAGTAATATGAATAAGTCTGTTTCTTCTTCTTCTTGTGCCTCAGTTTTCTCACATGGAAAAATGAGGGATAATTACTTTTCTATCAGGGTCCCTGTGAGAATTTATTCAGGTAATACATGCAATGCATCCGAACAAATACATTCTTTCTTTATTTTTCTCCAAAATTTTAATGAATGGGGAATTGAAGACTGTTAGTAGAAGGATAAAATATAAATGTGAAATTAGGTAGTAACAGAATACTAAGATTTTATTTTAACATAATTTTGTATAAAATATAATGTCTTCAATACAGACTACATGTTTATAACATTTAGATGCAGTAGAATATTTAGCTGGTCTAATTTACCCTACCTCATTTCAAAATCATGGATGAAAATTGAAAATTATACTTTAGTAGTGTGATGAACTGGGCAATTGGGATTGACATGTATACACTGATGTGTATCAAATTGATGACTAATAAGGACCTACTGTATAAAAAAATAAATTAAATTAAATTAAAAAAAGAAAATTATACTTTAGTTTCAAGTCATAAACCTTAACCACATATATAATATGCTCCAATATTTGTTTACACAAGTTGAGTCTATTAAGTATTGATACTTAGTGTTGTCTCAACTTAGACAACAGCCTATTCTACTTTGGCAGATTTCAGAACAGCTTTAACCCTTTAAAAATATATATATTCCCCCCTCACACACATACATATATCTAAGATTTTTTTTTTTTTTTTTTTTTTGCGGTACGCGGGTCTCTCACTGTTGTGGCCTCTCCCGTTGTGGAGCACAGGCTCCAGACGCGCAGGCTCAGCGGCCATGGCTCACGGGCCCAGCCACCCCGCGGCACGTGGGATCCTCCCAGACCGGGGCACGAACCCACGTCCCCTGCATCAGCAGGCGGACCCCCAACCACTGCGCCACCAGGGAAGCCCCTAAGATTGTATTTTATATGATCTTTACATACGCTGCATATGAAATAGCATAAGTAGGTCAATCAATTTGTGAACTTGTTGTTAAATGTTAACACAGTTCCCAACTCTGATATGAGCAGTTTGAAGCATGTATTACATTAAGTTCATTTTTTTCTACTTTTCAATTCAAGGAGTGCATTAAAAAAATCAAAATGGTCACTGTGAATGATTAAATGTCTCCTGTCACAGTATCTGATTTAGCATCCCATTTATAGCAACCCCCACCAAAAATCCTCTTTAGTGAATTGCACTGCCTTTTTAAAGATCAGGTCATTAATAAATAATGTGACTTCAGATTTTACCGATTTGGCTGTGTTTGCAGAGGCCACCAACTCTGTCAGAGGATGTCGTCTGGAGGAAGGACGAGTGGTGTTGAGATAAAAACATATGTAAATAAATAAATTAATGAAATCTAAAACAATTATGTCCTGAACATTGCCAAATCTGATTTTCAAATTTTGTCTTCTCAAACCTCTCCCCTACCCATAACCCTCTCCACCACGCCCAAATCTTCTCTTGGGAACGTCCAAGGTTGTGAACTGAAGCTGTTGAGGGTCTGAGACCAGAAGCCTAGCAACAAAGGATAATGGAGCAGGGAGTGGCAAGGGCATGGGACACGGCTGAGGGACTGCAGGGCTGCAGAGAACATCTACACATAGGGGACGCCTTTCCTATCTGGAGAGGCATGACCTCACCTGTGCCCTCAAAGTAATGGCTCTCACATGTGAGTTCTGTGTACACATTCCTGCATCCTGCAGAGTCTCAGGAATACCTGGTGGGTCTCTGCTTGTCCTGAACAAGACTTATTTCCAAACTTAGAGATTTGAGTTTGGAATCATTCCTATATTTTTAAACCATTTACTCACTTTATGGCAGTATAACTGACATACAAAAAGTTGTACATATTTAATGTATACAGCTTGATTGGTTTGGAGATTAACATACGCCTGTGAAACCATCACCACAGTCTATGTCATAAACATACCCATTACCTCCAAAAATTTCCTCCTGCCGTCTTTAGTTATTATTATTACTTTGGGGGGGGGTGATAAGAACACTTAATGTAAGATTTAGCCTCTTAGCAAATTTTCAAGTATACAGTGTTGTTTACTATAGTCACCATGCTGTACAGTAGACCTCATCTTGTATAACTGAAACTTTGTACCCTTTGACTACTCCCTCCCCTTACCCCTCCCCCAAGCCCCTGGCAACCACCATTCCAATCTGTACCTCCTCCATCACATTCACTAAACCAAGGATATTTCTATAAATGTGGTGGGGTTTGTACTCACATATGCTGAAGGCTGGGATGGATTTTTGCCTAAGAAAGTAAGACGTTTCATTCATTTCTGAGTGGCCAAGCTGCCCTTGGAAATCTGCAATAGTTCTTTTGCTCGAAGAAAATAGGCCATGCATCAACTTTCACCAGGGAAAGTTTATACAATATAAATTCTGCATCTATGCTAGAAATACACAATCCAAATAATTATGTAAATACATTGTGATATTATACTGAAAATAGATGGACAGAGGAAGACAATGAGGAAGGGGATATATCCAGTCTTTGATTTCTTTCTTTTTATTTCATAATCTTCCCTCCCCACACTTCACACCTCTTCTTTCTTTGTTCTCCTTTTCTAATAATTCCAGGATGGAAATTGCTACAGGTGCAAGATATTTAAAGTGTACAATATGATGATCTGATATACATACATATACATTGTGAAAGAATCCCCACAATGAAGTTAATTAACACTTCCATCACCTCACATATTTATCTTTGGGGTTCAAAGTTCTATGTCTTAGCAAATTTCAGTTATGCAATACGGTGTTATCAACTATAGTCACCATGTTATACACTGGATCCTCAGAATTTATTCATCTTATAACTGAAAGTTTATATCTTTTTACCCATCACTCCCTATTTCCCCCACCCCCCGGCAACCGTTTCTCTACTGTCTGTTTCTATGAGTTTGACTTTTCCTACACTCTGTTTATCTCAAAATCTTCATTGTTATGGAAGATTTTATGAGAAGCCAATAAATCTCAGATAATAGGAAGGCAGGATGACCACTCATGGGCATATGCTGTGACTTTGTACATTTAATGTTAGCCAATGGAATATTGGGATTCTAAAAAGATAACAAACATGTTTTCTATTAAAGGGACAGAGAAATTGAGATTGGGAAGGCCCATCCAAGCAAGTTGGCATGGCTGCAACTTATTACTAAAAATTAATTTATTAGAATTCTATATTATACATCACTCTTGAGTCCTTAGTTCATGGTATAGTATGGTAAAAAATGTGTCTTTCACCTGTGTCGGAGCCTTCAGAGCTGACAGCCATACCCTGGACCTTTATAACTTCATTAAGCTGACAAATGTCACCTAATGAGACCTCCTTGTCCACAAGGTATATCTAGACATCAATAATAAGTGTGTTTTGTTTTTATAATTTTATCCAGGCGTATTTTGACTTATATTTATCAGTGGTCAGTGTATGAAAATATTTTATATTGATACCATTCATTATGTATTTGGCTAAAATATTAAGGCCATAATGATAAAGTAGAATTTATTGATGAAACATTTTATTGCTCACTATAAAAAAAAAGAACCTGAAAAAAATCTTTGCAAAATACCTTTAAAATTTGTGCTTCTAAATGAAAAGGAACATTCCAGCAAGAATTTTTACCATCTAATTTATAGTAATAGTATGTACCAAATAAATTTCAGTGTATTTTTTTTTCAATTATTTAAGTACTTAGATGCTTCCAGGATAAGAGGCACAGTTCTGGGTGCTATGGAGAGTACTTAAAAATATGAGACAGTCCAGTGTAGGAGGTGGGCCATGATAAAAAGTAATAATTGTCATACTAAAGTTAGGATAAACCACTAGGAAGAAAAAGATTAAATCCAGATGAGCTCAGGAAAGGCTTCTGGATGGAGATGGTGTTTAGACCAACCTTTGAAGGATGGCAGTTCTGTTTTGAGTCACGTTTTTAGATAATCTATATCATACATCTGATAGACATTTTTCTACTTTGTATTAGTTATCTGAACTGTGCTTTCAGCATTCCTAGCTCTACTTAGTTTAGTCAGCCCTACACAGGTTTGTTTTATGAGCTAAGTGTTTTTAGTTTTACATGGCATACTGTACTATTTTTCTTTCCTAATTTAAAATTTTTATTTTCTGATTCTGTACGTGCCCTTGTTCTTAACCTGAAAATTCTTCTTAAACTTTCACAGTTTTTCTCCTTTCGAAACAGATTATGTTTTCATTCCTTACACATAGGCCTGTTTAAGGAGTTCTTCTGTAACCTCTGTTATATCCTCACTCCCAACATTGTTTTGATTGGAGATCAAAGAAGCAGCAAAGCCAACTTTTCTAAACTCTGATTTCCATCCATCTGGGCATTTTAAATTGGCATATTAACTCATCCTAGTAACTATTAAGACTCGAATATTTTATAACTATTGTAACAATTCTGGCGAAGTAAAAACATTTTAAGTCCAACAGATAAAGTGAAAACTCTTCCAAGATATAGAAATAATTTTTTTCTGTCTGTAAGTTTTTCAGTGGTATAAATGTTATCTTAACTTGAAAATGTACTAACTTAAAATATATCACAGGGGCTTCCCTGGTGGCACAGTAGTTGACAGTCCGCCTGCCGATGCAGGGGACACGGGTTCGTGCCCCGGTCGGGGAAGATCCCACATGCCTCAGAGCGGCTGGGCCCGTGAGCCATGGCCACTGGGCCTGCGTGTCTGGAGCCTGTGCTCCGCAACGGGAGAGTCCGCAGCAGTGAGAGGCCCGCGTACCGCAAAAAAAAAAAAAAAAAAATATATATATATATATCACAGAAAAAGATATAATAATATTATAGAGGATAGCTATTTTGAGTTGACTGACAGACTCACTGGAATGTTTTCAATATCACTGCAATGGAAGTTTTACTTCGTATAGTTATGAAGGTACTACCACAAAATGAATAAATAAATACCAAATTCTCTCTGTGCTCCATAAGGATATTATGATAAAATAATTACTTTGCTTACTTTCATAGGTAAAAAATCTTGTTCAATGCAAGTTTTCTAGACAGTTCTTCCACTGTATTAGTAATAGTTCCTGGTTTTCTTTGATTCACATGAAGCACTAAAAGAAAGGCCACAAACTCAGAAATCACCCTATAACAGGCAACATGACTTGGGTTCTACAGCTTTTTCCGTGAGACAGGAAGCAATTGAATGTCTCCATGGCTTTATTGAAAGTTTTTATAAGTCTAGACAAAAACTTACACAGAAACTGTTTGCAACCCTGTAACTACAGGATGAATGTGTGCAGAATGACTCTCCACGGAGAGTCAGTAATTCCAATTAGACTCCTGATCTCTGGGAGTAGACCATTTATTTGTTTGTAACTTGGTTACAATTCCAAATATTTTTAGGTCTTGATTTAAGCTTCACTAAACTGAAGATTTCATAAACTAGTAAAAAAGGCTTGGTGTATTAGGACTCCATTTTATACTTTAATCCACTTGTAACACTGTATTATAAATTGACATTTTGATATTTTCATGTTTTGATTTTTTTAATCTACATGCAAACAGATTTTATTAACATTTAAATAAGATGACTATTACATAGAAATGCATGGTATTTGAAATGCTTTTCATAAGATCAGATTATTTATTTAAAAAAACCAATCTCTCTAAAGATAAGGACAAAGTATTAGGCAATAACCAAGATGGCTTTGTAAATCATCAGTAGTGTTTTGTAATTCATCGCCCATTCATACATTTGAAATTGCCTCTTAAATAAAAGGAGTAACAAATCAAACCTGTTTGACTTTTGGTAAAGTTTGGTTTAATCCTCTGTGCTGTATCTGCCATTAAATCAGATTTTAGACCTAGTAACGTTGAAATGGGTTATCAGAAGAATAGAAAGTTGTCTTAACTAGGATAAGTGACAGAAAACAATCATGGCTATTTTAGGTAGAAAGTGATAATTCAATATAAGGACACGAAAATTCTCTTGGAATAAGTCAATGCCTCCAAAGTTTCTAGAAACAGAAAATGATAGTTTTCAAACTCTTCATTACCCCTGCCTACCTGCTATATGACATCTGCTTAACTATTTTCACCCCAAGCAAATTAACTTCCTTTGCTTCTGTCATCTGGAGGGTTAGTGGATCATAATCTTCCATGTTATAGGTCCAGATTTGGTTCATACAAAGAGCTTTCCTGTCCATAGAGAAACATAAAGATTAGGTATATATGACTGTTACTCTCAAAGTGCTTATAATTGGATGTTTGCAGTACTTGATAATTTCTCTAATTACCTCACTGTCTACTATGAGATCATCATATATTCATGGTACAAAATGAATATTTACTAACTTAAAAAGTAATGTATATTTACTTTCAAGTGTACACCCATAGTTATATGTATATGTTACTAGTAATGATTTCAGTAGAACAAGCAAACAGCAATAAGGGGTAAAATATTTAAGATGTCAGGGAATCATTAACTTAGTAAGTGGTGTGATTGCTGTTTTACAGATCCAGGATGTCTGTAAGATACAGAAGAGTTGATTCCATAACTATTCCAAAAGGTCAAGAAAGCCAGCTTTTGGTAGTCCATCAACAATTTTGTTCTAATTGTTTTTTTAAATTGTTAGGAAATAATATCTATACAAAAGTGTGAAGGTGTAGAGAAAGTCACCTCTGGCGAGGCAGTAGCTCCCTTTCGGTCCCTTACTCTCACCTTGTAAAGCTGACGCGGATCATACCACACCTCAGCCCCAAATCGTCCACGTCTTCACATCTCAGAGTGAAAGACAAAATCCACCCAATGGTCCCAAGACCCCACAAAATCTGCTCCTTCCTCTTGGCTCTCTGAACTGATCTAGAACTTTCTCCTGCCCATACTGCTCCTGACACACTGCTTTTCTCACTGTCCTTCATTCTTGGAGCTTCTGCATTTGCTGTTCCATCTACCAGAAGTGCTCTTTTCTCAGATTTCTGCATGGCCCTTGCCCTCATTTTCTTCAGGTCTAAAATAACAACACTCTTTCCACAGCCCAGACTTTTCTATCCTACCTGCTTTATTTGTCTCTGTATCTGGCATGCAACGTATTCACTCAAACTAAAGCATGAGGGACTTAGTTTAATCTAATTATAATTTTTTTTGTCATAAAGGTAATTTTATAAAAACACAGAACTTAGGGAAGTTGTGAAATCATGTTGTGAGATCTTTTAAAAGTGTTAGGTTCTTACCAGTTTGGGAGAGTTTATGAGCGATCTACCCTAAAGTTAGTAAATGAGTTGCGATTACTTCAACATGGTCATGATACAGATGGTTGGCAAGTTTCGGGATGGCCAAGTGTCATTCAACAGGCAACGGAGTGTATGAGATTTGGAATCAGAAGAACAGTGTTCAAATATTAGTGTTGCCACTTCGTTGCTTGTAATGTTGGGCAAGGTCATATAATAGTACATAAGATACTAGTAATGGAAGCTTAAAATATATGAATAAATAAGTGAAGGGACTTTTGTAAACCACTTAAACTTATTAAAGGGATGTAGAACTTATAGTATCTGGCTCACTTTGTTGTAGTGAGGATGAGATAAAATATAAAAACGCTCTATAAAGTGAAAAACAATATATATTATTATTATTACTCTTGGTAATCAGGAAAGTAATAAGGTAAACACATAACTGAAAAAAGTTTATACAACCTTGTCTGGGTAGAGATGCTGGTCAACACACTGACATGCACAGGTCTAATAATATAATTATGAAAGTATAATAATGAAAAACTAATAGTAATATTTATCTCAGATGACTATGTGCCAGCCACTGAACTAAGAATTTTACAGCATTATCTCTTTGAGTAATTACTGCAATCCTATGAGGCAAGTGACTATTATCATTCCAACTTTACAAATGAAGAAAATGAAAGAATAAGCAGCCAGTTCACATAGCTAGTGAATGCTTCAACAGTGGCTGGAGTTGGTAAGTTTATTAATCATTTGGTATTGTACACACTCATATTGGTATTGTTAATTTAAACCCATAACAATACCCTTCATACAGCCAATTTCCATTTCATTTTTGAAAGTGGAAATATAAAAGGTAAACAAATTAATTAACGTTTGTTAGGATTCAAAAACAAATATACAAATTCCTACACACATGGAAAAAAAAAAGCTGTTGCAATGAGTCAGAAAAGCATGAGGTCAGAAGTGTTTATACAAATTTTTTTTTCTTTTATTTTGTAACATCTTTATCGGAGTATAATTGCTTTACAATGGTGTGTTAGTTCCTGCTTTATAACAAAGTGAGTCAGCTATACATATACATATATCCCCATATCTCCTCCCTCTTGCATCTCCCTCCCACCCTCCCTATCTCACCCCTCTACGGGGTCACAAAGCACCCAGCTGATCTCCCTGTGATCAATTTGAAATAAATATACAATAGGTTACATCCTCAGTGGCACTGGTAAAATTTTATTGCAGGATGTGCTTCTTAAGGAATTTGCAAATAAAAGTCCTCAAGAGTTCCGGCCCAGCTGTCCCTTGCAGACCATAATGGCTCTTTGGCCCTCTGTTCCACCAGAGGTCACTGCACCACCTGCCAGGCAAGGCCTCCAGGTGCTGAGGTCAGATCCTCCCTCCCCCGTGGTGACCTCTGTACACACAGTGCCTTCCTGGGTCTTAAGAGAGGATGATCCATCAATATAAGTGAGCTTTCTGCTCCCACAGAATTCATAGAACACACAAGCAGGTGATTATAATTATCCAGGCCCTAGAAATTCCAATACGTCTGTTCTCATGCTTGATTATATGAAAACGAGTAATACAAATTGCTGAAAAACTGCTCTGAATGAGGTTGAAACCCAAGGTCTAGAATGTAACAGAATTACCACCTCTGATTTTTTTTTATCATCTGAAAGATCGGCTCCACCGTGAATAACTTTGAAGGGTTGCCTACATAAGTGGGGGTTTTTCCCAGTATGACTTTTAACTTCAGTGCTGATGGCAAGAAAGAATTAAATGATTTAAGGGGGGGTGAAAAAAAGTATTTACAGGGGAAATAGCCATGTGATTGTGAAGGAGCTCTTACATATTAAACGGGACAGTTTTGTCTCTCGTCTCATAGCTACAGAAAAACAGGAAGTATTGGGAAGGGAAAAATGAGGGGAAGAGGTGAAGGTGGGACGTCTGGCTTGTCTGTGTGAGATCTCTTGCTGGCACTATGCCCAGAAATTTTTTCTTACCCCTTTGAAAGACAGAGGCTGTATAAAAAGCTCTAAAGAGATTGATTTTCCTGGGAAAAGATTTGAGACAGGACAGTCAGGGCAAGCCAGGCTGGTACTGGCCGTGAGACCAGACCAGAACGGATGCGGGATCCTGGTCAGTGCTGTGAAAAAGGCCAGGAAGAACAGCGAGGTGAGATGCCCAGAGAAGGCACTGACCCTGAGGTCCTTGGAGGACATGGCGGTGGGGGAAAGATAGAAAAGGCAGATTTGGGAAGTGGGAGCAGGGGAAATAGTAGAAAGGGAAAACACCTGTTATTTTAAGCCAGTGATTAATGATCACAAGGAATTGGAGACTTGGAGATGAAAAATAAATGTGAGGATTTACCTAAAGGAAACAATGAAATATACATGGATATTTATATACGGGGGAATTTATTGCAGTGTTATTTATAATATTGAAAATTTTAAAGTAATCTGTATGTCTATATACATATATATGATATAGAGGATATATATTGTAAACATATATATGATGTATATGTGAGTATGTAAATATCATAGAATACGTAGCCATTAAAATATATTTTCTAATAATAATTTAATTCTAATAGGTATTTTAAGTTTAAAAATCCATAAAGCAGCATTTACCCTTATATATGTATGGTATATAAATATACATATACATGCATGTGTACACATAAGTGAAGAGAGAAGTGAGAGATAATGAAAGAATACATCAAAATGTCAACAATGATTTTCTTTAGATAATGGAATTGCATGGTTTTAATTTACCTTCTCTATGCTTTTTGGTGTTTTTCAGATTTTTTTACAGTACTGGAGTCTGCCTTTATATTTTGTATTTTCTTAATTTGTGTCACTTATGAACATTTTCTAAAGTTTTCAATAAATACTGGATATTGTTTTTTTAATTAATTTTTATTAATTTTAATTCAGATTCACTTTTTATTAAATTAAAAATGCATATCACCTTCAAGTAGCACGCTAAGAATAACCCCATTTTTCTTTTTTTTTTTTAATTGGAATATAGTTGCTTTACAATGTTGTGTTAGTTCCTGCTGTACAGCAAAGTGAATCAGTTATACATAGACATATATCCACTCTTTTTTAGATTCTATTCCCATATAGGTCATTACAAAGTATTAAGTAGAGTTCCCTGTGCTATTCAGTAGGTTCTTATTAGTTAAATAAAGCATAAAGTTCCCCTGTTCCAGTTCCTCTCAAGCCCCTGTAATATTTTGAGTCACATCTCTTGGTGGCCCCATATTTATCCATGTTTGTTTTCAATTCTTGTATTAATTATCATCAGGATTCTAAATAATATGTTTATTTTTTTGTTTATTTTTTGTTTATTTTTTTTTTTTTTGCGGTACGCGGGCCTCTCACTGTTGTGGCCTCTCCCGTTGTGGAGCACAGGCTCTGGACGCGCAGGCTCAGCAGCCATGGCTCAGGGGCCCAGCCGCTCCGCGGCACGTGGGATCTTCCCAGACCGGGGCACGAACCCGCGTCCCCTGCATCGGCAGGCGGACTCTCAACCACTGCGCCACCAGGGAAGCCCATATGTTTATATTTTATACTAGTTATTCTACATATGCCTCTGATTCTTTCTCTACTCTTTATTGAGCAGTCCCACTCCTGGATATGAATCCGGAAAAAACTGAAAACACTATTTCGAAAAGCTACATGCACCCCAGTGTTCGTAGCAGCACTACTTAACGTTAGCCAAGATATGGAAGGAACCCAAGTGGCCATGCATATATGCATGTATATATACAATGGAATATTACTCAACCATTAAAAAAAGAATGAAATTCTGCCATTTGTAGCAAGATGGGTGGACCTAGAGAATACTATGCTCAGTGAAATAAGTCAGACAGCAAAAGACAAACACCGTATGATATCACTTGATGAGGAATCTAAAAAATAAAGCAAACGAACATATAGAGCAAGACAGAAACAGACTGTGGTTACCAGTGGGGGAGGGAAGGGGGAGGGGCAAGATAGGGGAATGGGATTAAGAGATACAAACTACTATACGTAAAATAGAAGAGCAACAAAGTTATATTTTACAGCAAAGGGAATTATAGCCATTATTTTGTAAAAACCTTTAATAGTCTATAAAACTTTTTATAATCTATAAAAATACTGAATCACTATGCTATACACCTGAAACTAAAATAATGTCATGTATCAACTGTACTTCAATTTTAAAAAAGTCAATTTGTGTCATCAGGGTTGTGTTCTTTCTGGAAACTCTAGGGAAAATACATTTCCTTGCCTTTCTAGCTTCTAGAGACCACTTATATTTCTGGTACATGGCCACATTCTTCTTGATAATCAGCCAGAAGCATCTCAGATCTCTCTTTCTGACTCTGACCTTGACTTTCATGCTTCCCTCTTTCACTTATAAGACTCTTGTGATTACAGTGGGTCTATCTGAAAAATCCTGAATAATCTCTACATCTCAAGATTATTAACTTAGTCACATCTCTAAAGTCCATTTGGCATGTAAGGTAACAAATTCACAAGTTCTGACCATGAGGTCATGAACATCTCGGGGGTGATTGTTCTGCCTGCCACCATGGCTAAGGATAAAATGCCAAATTTAATTATGTGATTTGCAAAATTACAAGCTAGTTAAATGCCTGACTCTCCAAGTCTTCCATAACAAGAATGGGCACTGGTCAGAAAGGAATGTGATCCTTAGACTTGGAATGGGAATATTTGGGCAGACATAGACAAGTCTGAGAAACATTTCTCTCAGCCCCTCCAAGTCATCCTTGCTAGAAGCAGCCACCTCCTCACATGTCTAAGTAAACTGCCTCCCTTTCATTAAAACCTTTCTTTAGTTGTTTGTTTCCTGGGGAAGGCCTCTTATCCTTCCTTACTTTTTCTACCACTTCTCACTGTTTTCAGGTTCATAAAAAAATCAGATCTCAGAATGTCCCAGAGGGAGAAAGGATTTGGCACATATACCACTTAGGAAAAAGAGAGTGAATATGCTAAAGAGCTCACAAAACTTTGCTAATATATTTCAATAAAAATCTGGGGAATACAGGTGTAAATGATTTCTGATGATGGTGGTCAAATATGATGGAACATAAAGTTAGACGTGTTTGAATTAAGCCATTGGTGCTGTGATTCTAGTTTTTGGGGTTTTTTTTTTTTTCATTTTGGCTGCACAGCATGTGGAATCTTAGTTCTCCAACAAACAAGGGATCCAACCCTGGGCCCTTGACAGTGAGAGCATGGAGTCCTAACCACTGGACCACCAGGGAATTCCTGTGATTCTAGTTTTAATGTATAAATTTTGAGTAGCAATCAGTGACAGTTTGGTTGGTTAATTGAAGCTCTGTCTCAATAATGACCTCTATTCAGTGTGCCTCAGATGCTGGAACTTCCCTGGCATGGTTTAGAGGAGGAAATTCAGACGATCAGGGAGATGGGAATCTTGAGGTGGATCAATTATGTGCAACCTATTCAGCAACCATCAGTGAAATCCATGGAGGGGATTCAGAAACTTCCCTCCTGAAGACACTAGGGAACACACGGGTACAGGGAGCTCAGTGGTGGCTGTCCTCTACAGGCTGGGGATGGCAGTTGGGGGATGCTGCCACAGAGTTGAATTCACTGATTGCAGTAGAAACAAGAGAATGCCACAGAGGCAAAGAACAGATAGTAACATCTAACCTTCAGAGAAAAGATGGGAACAATGGGAACAATTACTATAATAGAAAGAAGAAACAGTTTCTGATCTAGAAGGATCCATGGTTGTGGCTAGTTAATCACTGTGTCCCTAAGAATAAAATATATGAGAAAACATATAAAGTGTATCCTGAGGAATATGATCAAACAAAACAAAACAAAACTCTAGGTCTGGTGAGTGGAAAAGTGACTTGAGTCACTGTAGTGGAAATTCATAACTTCAGACCCAGTTTCTGAACGTAAGCCTGTGCACCTGAAATGAGAGAAAATCTGGGTCCTCTGGCATAAGAACCTGAGATAGGACCACAAGTTGTATAATTTTCTTATATTCCTCACGTAGTTCCTTAGGATTTCCTTGCATGGCCACGTGCTTTGGTAATGTTTTCTCACATTAGGATTTCTTTTTGATATTTATGCAGTACCACAGAAGTAATATTTTAGAAAGAATACTAGTAAACATGTCTTACCTTACATATCTGAATATGTCTAATATATGCTTTTACACTTGAAAGCTAGTTTAACTGAATATAAAACTTTAGATCAAAATATTTTCCGTAAAATGTTTATTCTTCCCTAAGAACTTTTGAAGACACAGGAATTACAGTGTTCTTTAGTTGGATGCAAATCTGATTCTTATTAAATTATGGGTAACATGGTTTTTCTCTGTTCTAGCAATGAGATTTTTAGAGGGCTTAATTGACACACCAAGGCTACCAGCTTAGGAGTTCACCAAGAAGAGAAATTAGCATAAATTTGTGTATTATAAGAAATGAAATATTGTAGCATCCTATGACTTGTGGTAAAATTAACTGGCTTATGAGATTCCAAAATGTTTGTTAATAAAATCTTTCTTTATCTGATACTTAAGAGATTATGTTACTCCTGTAACAGTAATCTGTAATCAACTAAGAGTTTGCTAACAATACATAAATGTTCGCTGGCTTCAGTTCCTCTCCTCCTCCCAGAAGTCTAATATAGTAGGTCTGGAGCCTGTGTGTTTGCATTTTTAACATGTATCCCAGGGAATTATGATCTTCTTCAAAGTTTAAAGATCATTTTCATATATTTGTCCCAGTAAAATGTGCCATGTAAGAGGCAGTCAGTGAATATTTTTGAAAAGGAGGATAAATGAATGAGGATGAAGGAATAAAAGCAAATTTAAAGGGAAACCAAAGTCTGAGACCACTTGTCTCTGTGAGCAATGCTTTATTTCTAAGTCTGCAGATCTGATGAGCCAATAGAATATGATAATAGTGTAGTGTAGTATTGTAGCAGCAAAGATATTTCAACCTCTCTGAATCTCCGTCAACAAAATGGTAGCATTTCTCACAAGGTTCAAATTAGGAACTGATTTAGTTAATTTCTCCCAGCACATAATAGGTACTAAATAAATGGTGGCTCTTATTCCAGAAAATACTTCGATCTTATACCTTTGACATAAATTCAGTGTCCTTACTTGACACTGTTGAGCAGAATATGTGTCTTTTCGTTCGAACATGAAGACCAAAGTCATAAAACGAATTCAGATTTATACTAACCTGAGCATATTATTTTCAATGACATTCATTTTCCTCACATTGCCCCTTTGGTGCTGGCTGAGCTATAGAAAGCAAGAAATAGGCTTGTGAGAAAAAAGAGACATATCCTAATGAGATTTAGGTCGCTATTTCCCCCGCATTTTCTATGGTGAGCACTGATTAACTACGATGAGAAAAAGTGTTTCTAAAAAACATAGGAGGGGCTTCCCTGGTGGCGCAGTGGTTGAGAGTCCGCCCGCCAATGCAGGGGACACGGGTTCGTGCCCCGGTCCGGGAAGATCCCACATGCCACGGAGCGGCTAGACCCGTGAGCCATGGCCGCTGAGCCTGCGCGTCCGGAGCCTGTGCTCCGCAACGGGAGAGGCCACAACAGTGAGAGGCCCGCGTACCGCAAAAAAAAAAAAAAAAAAAAAACATAGGAGACTCAGCTCAAATGCAACTGCCAGTCAGACTTCACTAGATTTTCTAATTTATATTCAAATGATCCCACATTTTGGGATCGAGACTTGGAGGGATCTTTGATAACAAAGTTCTCTTCAATCTGGCATTTCCCACAACTCCACAGGGTCCACCCTAGGGCCCGGGATGAAGAGTCCAGTCCAGTAAGTGTGCATGCAGATCAGAAAGAGTACACTCACCTAGTTTTAAAACACCCAAGATGCTGTGCCCTGAATTTTAAACAGTGCATGTGACTCGGTTCATTTTGGTTTCAAGTTCAAAGGCATCAGATCAGTTCTGTGGGTTAACAGTGAGTACATCTTTCAAGAGCTGCTTGATCCCCTCAGACATGGAAGTTCTTCATTCCTGCAGATGTGCAACTCTGTCTTTGGTTTTTCTAGCAGCATCTCATACACAGGGATGATCTCAGACCCCTGTTTCACAGAGGGCCCCAGGAGCTCCCCGGGGGAATTTTGAGTGAAGTTTCAGAATCTGAGTAAGCAATGGGTGGGCACAAGTGTTGGAAGCAGCTGGATTCTAGTAAATTGACAATAACTATCAGGAAGTAATATCAGAGCAGATGCTTTAGGTAGTAACAATCGGAGAAAGTCAGCCTGAAAGATTTGCCCATCTCCTTAAGTGTATCATCTAGTCATTAGTCATGGTAAGCTATTGGGCAAATAGTCATAGGCTCAGACATGTGGCATCTTGGGGACAAAGAGTTTCCCAGAGTCACATTAAAAAACTGAAGGATGCTATGTAATCTTTTTGGGTTTTAATAAATATAATCCTTTATTTTTGGGGGGGTGAATTTTTATATTTAATTTTATTTTTTATATAGCAGGTTCTTATTAGTTATCTGTTTTATACATATTAGTGTATACGTGTCAATCCCAATCTCCCAAGTCATCCCACCACCAACACCCCCCCCACGACTTTTCCCTCTTGGTGTCCATAAGTTTGTTCTCTACATCTGTGTCTCTATTTCTGCCTTGCAAACTGGTTCATCTGTACCGTTTTTCTAGATTACGTATATATGCGTTAATACACGATATTTGATTTTCTCTTTCTGACTTACTTCACTCTGTATGACAGTCTCTAGATCTTTCCACGTGTCTACAAATGACCCAATTTCGTTCCTTTTTATATATATATATATATATATATATATATATATATATATATATATATACACACACCACATCTTCTTTATCCATTCATCTGTCGGGCATTTAGGTTGCTTCCATGACCTGCCTATTGTAAATAGTGCTGCAATGAACACTGGGGTTCATGTGCCTCTTTGAATTATGGTTTTCTCTGGGTATATGCCCAGTAGTGGGATTGCTGGGTCATATGGTAATTCTATTTTTAGTTTTTTTAAGGAACCTCCATACTGTTCTCCATAGTGGCTGTATCAATTTACATTCCCACCAACAGTGCAAGAGGGGTCCCTTTTCTCCATACCGTCTCCAGCATTTGTTGTTTATAGATTTTCTGATGATACGCATTCTAACCAGTGTGAAGTGATACCTCATTGTAATGTTGATTTGCATTTCTCTAATAGTGATGTTGAGCAGCTTTTCATGTGCTTCTTGGCCATCTGTATGTCTTCTTTAGAGAGATGTCTATTTAGGTCTTCTGCCCACTTTTTGAGTGGGTTGTTTTTTTTCATTATTGAGTTGCATGAGCTGTTAATATATTTTGGAGATTAATCCTTTGTCCGTTAATTCGTTTGCAAATATTTTAACACATTCTGAGGGTTGTCTTTTCATCTTGTTTGTAGTTTCCTTTGCTGTGCAAAAACTTTTAAGTTTCATTAGGTCCTGTTTGTTTCTTTTTGTTTCTATTTCCATTACTCTAGGAGGTGGGTCAAAAAGATCTTGGTGTGATTTATGTCAAAGAGTGTTCATCCTATGTTTTCCTCTAACAGTTTTATAGTGTCCAGTCTTACGTTTAGGTCTTTAATCCATTTTGAGTTTATTTTTGTGTATGGTTAGGGAGTGTTCTAATTTCATTCTTTTTCATGTAGCTGTCCAGTTGAATTTCCCAGCTGAATTTATTAAAGACTCTGTCTTTTCCCCATTGTATATCCTTGCCTCCTTTGTCATAGATTAGTTGACCATAGGTGCACGGTTTTATCTCTGGGCTTTCTATCCTGTTCCATTGATCTATATTTCTGTTTTTGTACCAGTACGATATTGTCTTGATTACTGTAGCTTTGTAGTATAGTCTGATTTCTCCAGCTCCGGTTTCTTCCCTCAAGATTGCTTTGGCTGTTCGGGGTCTTCTGTGTCTCCACACAAATTTTAAGATTTTTTGTTCTAGTTCTGTAAAAAATGCCACTGGTAATTTGATAGGGATTGCATTGAATCTGTACATTGCTTTGGGTAGTATACTCATTTTCACAATATTGATTCTTCCAATCCAGGAACATGGTATTTCTCTTCATCTGTTTCTGTCATCTTTGATTTCTTTCATCCATGTCTTATAGTTTTCTGAGTACAGGTCTTTCACCTCCTTAGGTAGGTTTTTGTTTTGTTTTGTTTTTTATTCAGCAGGTTCTTATTAGTTATCCATCTTATACATATTAGTGTATATATGTCCCCAGTCTCCCAATTCTTAGGTAGGTTTATTCCTAGGTATTTTATTCTTTTTGTTGCAATGGTGAATGAGATTGTTTCCTTAGTTTATCTTTCTGATCTTTCATTGTTAGTGTATAGGAATGCAAGAGATTTCTGTGCATTAATTTTGTATCCTGCAACTTTACCAAATTCATTGATTAGCTCTAGTAGTTTTCTGTTGGCATCTTTAGGATTCTCTATGTATAGTATCATGTCATCTGCAAACAGTGACAGATTTACTTCTTCTTTTCCAATTTGTATGCTGTGGCTAGAACTTCCAAAACTATGTTGAATAATAGTGGTGAGAGTGGACATCCTTGTCTTACTCCTGATCTTAGAGGAAATGCTTTCAGTTTTTCACCATTGAGAATAATGTTTGCTGTGGGTTTGTCATATATGGCCTTTACTATGTTGATGTAGGTTCCCTCTGTGCCCACTTTCTGGAGAGTTTTTATCATAAATGGGTTGAATTTTGTCAAAAGCTTTTTCTGCATCTATTGAGATGATCATATGGCTTTTATTCTTCAGTTTGTTAATATGGTGTATCATATTGATTGATTTGTGTATGGTGAAGAATCCTTGCATCCCTGGGATAAATGCCACTTCATCATGGTGTATGATCCTTTTAATGTGCTGTTGGAATCTGTTTGCTAGTATTTTGTTAAGGATTTTTGCATCTATATTCATCAGCGATATTGTTCTGTAATTTTCTTTTTTTATAGTTTCTGTGTCTGGTTTTGGTATCAAGTTGATGGTGGCCTCGTAGAATGAGTTTAGAAGTGTTCCTTCCTCTGTAATTTTTTGGAAGAGCTTGAGAAGGGTGGGTGTTAGCTCTTCTCCAAAGGTTTGATAGAATTCACCTGTGAAGCCATCTGGACCTGGACTTTTGTTTGTTGGAAGATTTTTAATCACAGTTTCAATTTCATTACTTGTGATTCGTCTGTTCATATTATCTGTTTCTTCCTGGTTCAGTCTTGGAAGGTTACACCTTCCTAAGAATTTGTACATTTCTTCCAGGTTGTCCATTTTATTGGCATAGAGTTGCTTGTAGTAGTCTCTTATGATGCTTTGTATTTCTGCGGTGTCTACTGTTAACTTCTCCTTTTTCATTTCTAATTTTATTGATTTGAGTACTCTCCCTCTTTTTCTTGATGAGTCTGGCTAAAGGTTTATCAATTTTGTTTATCTTCTCAAAGAACCAGCTTTGAGAACTTTTATTGATCTTTGCTATTGTTTTGTTTCTATTTCATTTATTTCTGCTCTGATCTTTATGATTTCTTTCCTTCTACTAACTTTGGGTTTTGTTTGTTCTTCTTTCTCTAGTTCCTTTAGGTGTCAGGTTAGATTGTTTATTTGAGATTTTTCTTGTTTCTTGAGGTAGGATTGCATTGCTATAAACTTCCCTCTTAGAACTGCTTTTGCTGCATCCTATAGGTTTTGGATTGTCATGTTTTCATTGTCATTTGTCTCTAAGTATGTTTTGATTCCCTCTTTGATTTCTTCAGTGATCTCTTCGTTATTTAGTAACATATTGTTTAGCCTCCATGTGTTTGTGTTTTTTACTCTTTTCTCCCTGTAATTTATTTTTAATTCATAGTGTTGTGGTCCGAACAGATGCTTGATATGATTTCAATTTTCTTAAATTTACCGCGGCTTGATTTGTGACCCAAGATGTGACGTATCCTGGAGAATGTTCCGTGTGTACTTGAGAAGAAAGTGTAATCTGCTGTTTTCAAATGGTATGTCCTATAAATATATATCTGGTCTATTGTGTCATTTAAAACTTGTGTTTCCTGGGCTTCCCTGGTGGCGCAGTGGTTGAGAGTCTGCCTGCTGATGCAGGGGACATAGGTTTGTGCCCCGGTCCAGGCAGATCCCACATGCTGCGGAGCAGCTGGGCCCGTGAGCCATTGCCGCTGGGCCTGCGCGTCCGGAGCCTGTGCTCCACAATGGGAGAGGCCACAGCAGTGAGAGGCCTGTGTACTGCAAAAAAAAACCAACAAAAAACCTTGCGTTTCCTTATTAATTTTCTGTCCGGATGATCTATCCATTGGTGTGAGGTGTTAAAGTTCCCCGCTATTATTGTGTTACTGTTGATTTCCTCTTTTAGAGCTGTTAGCAGTTGCCTTATGTATTGAGGTGCTCCTCTGTTGGGTGCATATATATTTATAATTGCTATATCTTCTTCTTGGATAGATCCCTTGATCTTTATGTGGTGCCCTCCTTGTCGCTTGTAACATTCTTTATTTTAAAGTCTATTTTATCTGATGTGAGTATTGCTACTCCAGCTTTTTTTCTGATTTCCATTTGCATGGAATATCTTTTTCCATCCCCTCACTTTTAGTCTGAATGTGTCGCTAGGTCTGAAGTGGGTCTCTTGTAGACAGCATATATATGGGTCTTGTTTTTGTATCCATTCAGCAAGCCTTTGTCTTTTGGTTGGAGCATTTAATCCATTCACATTTAAGGTAATTGTCAATATGTATGCTCCTATTGCCATTTTCTTAATTGTCATGGGTTTGGTTTTGTAGGTCCTTTCCTTCTCTTGTGTTTCCCACTTCGAGAAGTTCCTTTAGCATTTGTTGTAGAGCTGGTTTGGTGTTGCTGAATTCTCTTAGCTTTTGCTTGTCTGTAAAACTGTTAATTTCTCTGTCGAATCTGAATGAGATTCTTGCCAGGTAGAGTGATCTTCGTTGTAGTTTCTTCCCTTTCATCAATTTAAATATATCGTGCCACTCCCTTCTGGTTTGTACAGTTTCTGCTGAGGAATCAGCTGTTAACCTTATGGTAGTTCCCTTGTGTGTTATTTGTCATTTTTCCCTTGTTGCTTTCTTTTTTTTCTTTTTTTAACATCTTTATTTGAGTGTAACTGCTTTACAATGGTGTGTTAGTTTCTGCTTTATAACAAAGTGAATCAGTTATACATATACATATATCCCCATATCTATTCCATCTTGGTTCTCCCACCCTCCCTATCCCACCCCTCTAGGTGGTCACAAAGCACCGAGCTGATCTCCCTGCACTATGCGGCTGCTTCCCACTAGCTATCTATTTCACATTTGGTAGTGTATATATGTCCATGCCACTCTTTTTTTTTTTTTTTTTTGCTATTTTTTTTTAAACATCTTTATTGGGGTATAATTGCTTTACAATGGTGTGTTAGTTTCTGCTTTATAACAAAGTGAATCAGTTATACATATACATATGTTCCCATATGTCTTCCCTCTTGCGTCTCCTTCCCTCCCACTCTCCCCATCCCACCCCTCCAGGCTGTCACAAAGCACTGAGCTAATATCCTGTGCCTTGCGGCTGCTTCCCCCTAGCTATCTACCTTACTACGTTTGTTAGTGTGTATATGTCCATGACTCTCTCTCACCCTGTCAAAGCTCACCCTTCCCCCTCCCCATATCCTCAAGTCCGTTCTCCGGTAGGTCTGCGTCTTTATTCCTGTCTTACCCCTAGGTTCTTCATGACATTTTTTTCCCCTTAAATTCCATATATATGTGTTAGCATACGGTATTTGTCTTTTTCTTTCTGACTTACTTCACTCTGAATGACAGACTCTAGGTCTATCCTTCTCATTACAAATAGCTCAATTTCATTTCTTTTTAAGGCTGAGTAATATTCCATTGTATACATGTGCCATATCTTCTTCATCCATTCATCTGATGATGGGCGCTTAGGTTGTTTCCATCTCCGGGCTATTGTAAATAGAGCTGCAATGAACATTTTGGTACATGACTCTTTTTGAATTTTGGTTTTCTCAGGGTATATGCCCAGTAGTGGGATTGCTGGGTCATATGGTAATTCTATTTGTAGTTTTTTAAGGAACCTCCATACTGTTCTCCATAGTGGCTGAACCAATTCACATTCCCACCAGCAGTACAGGAGTGTTCCCTTTTCTCCACACCCTCTCCAGCATTTATTGTTTCTAGATTTTTTGATGATGGCCATTCTGACTGGTGTGAGATGATATCTCATTGTAGTTTTGATTTGCATTTCTCTAATGATTAATGATGTTGAGCATTCTTTCATGTGTTTGTTGGCATTCTGTATATCTTCTTTGGAGAAATGTCTATTTAGGTCTTCTGCCCATTTTTGGATTGGGTTGTTTGTTTTTTGGTTATTGAGCTGCATGAGCTGCTTGTAAATTTTGGAGATTAATCCTTTGTCAGTTGCTTCATCTTCAAATATTTTCTCCCATTCTGAGGGTTGTCTTTTGGTCTTGTTTATGGTTTCCTTTGCTGTGCAAAAGCTTTGAAGTTTCATTAGGTCCCATTTGTTTATTTTTGTTTTTATTTCCATTACTCTAGGAGGTGGGTCAGAAAGGATCTTGCTGTGATTTATGTCATAGAGTGTTCTGCCTATGTTTTCCTCTAAGAGTTTGATAGTTTCTGGCCTTACATTTAGGTCTTTAATCCATTTTGAGCTTATTTTTGTGTATGTTGTTAGGGAGTGATCTAATCTCATACTTTTACATGTACCTGCCCAGTTTTCCCAGCACCATTTATTGAAGAGGCTGTCCTTTCTCCACTGTACATTCCTGCCACCTTTATCAAAGATAAGGTATCCATATGTGCGTGGGTTTATCTCTGGGCTTTCTATCCTGTTCCATTGATCTATCTTTCTGTTTTTGTGCCAGTACCATACTGTCTTGATTACTGTAGCTTTGTAGTATAGTCTGAAGTCAGGGAGCCTGATTCCTCCAGCTCCGTTTTTCTTTCTCAAAATTGCTTTGGCTATTCAGGGTCTTTTGTGTTTCCATACAAATTGTAAAATTTTTTGTTCTAGTTCTGTGAAAAATGCCATTGGTAGTTTGATAGGGATTGCACCGAATCTGTAGATTGCTTTGGGCAGTATAGTCATTTTCACATTGTTGACTCTTCCAATCCAAGAACATGGTATATCTCCCCATCTGTTTGTATTGTCTTTAATTTCTTTCATCAGTGTCTTATAATGTTCTGCATACAGGTCATTCGTCTCCTTAGGTAGGTTTATTCCTAGATATTTTATTCTTTTTGTTGCAATGGTAAATGGGAGTGTTTTCTTGATTTCACTTTCAGATTTTTCATCATTAGTATATAGGAATGCCAGAGATTTCTGTGCATTAATTTTGTATCCTGCTATTTTACCAAATTCGTTGATTAGCTCTAGTAGTTTTCTGGTAGCATCTTTAGGATTCTCTATGTATAGTATCATGTCATCTGCAAACAGTGACAGCTTTACTTCTTCTTTTCCGATTTGGATTCCTTTTATTTCCTTTTCTTCTCTGATTGTTCTGGCTAAAACTTCCAAAACTATGTTGAATAAGAGTGGTGAGAGTGGGCAACCTTGTCTTGTTCCTGATCTTAGTGGAAGTGCTTTCAGTTTTTCACCATTGAGGATGATGTTTGCTGTGGGCTTGTCATATATGGCCTTTATTATGTTGAGGAAAGTTCCCTCTATGCCTACTTTCTGCAGGGTTTTTATCAGAAATGGGTGTTGAATTTTGTCAAAAGCTTTCTCTGCATCTATTGAGATGATCATATGGTTTTTCTCCTTCAATTTGTTAATATGATCTATCACATTGATAGATTTGCGTATATTGAAGAATCCTTGCATTCCTGGAATAAACCCCACTTGATCATGGTGTATGATCCTTTTAATGTGCTGTTGGATTCTGTTTGCTAGTATTTTGTTGAGGATTTTTGCATCTATGTTCATCAGTGATATTGGCCTGTAGTTTTCTTTCTTTGTGACATCCTTGTCTGGTTTTGGTATCAAGGTGATGATGGCCTCGTAGAAGGAATTTGGGTGTGTTCCTCCCTCTGCTATATTTTGGAAGAGTTCGAGAAGGATAGGTGTTAGCTCTTCTCTAAACGTTTGATAGAATTCACCTGTGAAGCCATCTGGTCCTGGGCTTTTGTTTGTTGGAAGATTTTTAATCACAGTTTCAATTTCAGTGCTTGTGATTGGTCTGTTCATATTTTCTATTTCTTCCTGATTCAGTAGTGGCAGGTTGTGCATTTCTAAGAATTTGTCCATTTCTTCCAGATTGTCCATTTTATTGGCATAGAGTTGCTTGTAGTAATCTCTCATGATTTTTTTTATTTCTGCAGTGTCAGTTGTTACTTCTCCTTTCTCATTTCTAATTCTATTGATTTGAGTCTTCTCCCTTTTTTTCTTGAAGAGTCTGGCTAGTGGTTTATCTATTTTGTTTATCTTCTCAAAGAACCAGCTTTTAGTTTTATTGATCTTTGCTATCGTTTCCTTCATTTCTTTTTCAATATTTCTGATCTGATTTTTATGATTTCTTTCCTTCTGCTAGCTTTGGTGTTTTTTTGTTCTTCTTTCTCTAATTGCTTGAGGAGCAAGATTAGGTTGTTTATTCGAGATGTTTCCTGCTTCTTAAGATGGGCTTGTATTGCTATAAACTTCCCCCTTAGAACTGCTTTTGCTGCATCCCATAGGTTTTGGGTCGTTGTGTCTCCATTGTCATTTGTTTCTAGGTATTTTTTTATTTCCTCTTTGATTTCTTCAGTGATCACTTCATTATCAAGTAGTGTATTGTTTAGCCTCCATTTGTTTGTATTCTTTACAGATCTTTTCCTGTAATTGATATCTAGTCTCATGGCGTTGTGGTCAGAAAAGATACTTGATACAATTTCAGTTTTCTTAAATTTACCAAGGCTTGATTTGTGACCCAAGATATGATCTATCCTGGAGAATGTTCCATGAGCACTTGAGAAAAATGTGTATTCTGTTGTGTTTGGATGGACTGTCCTATAAATATCAATTAAGTCCATCTTGTTTAATGTATCATTTAAAGCTTGTGTTTCCTTATTTATTTTCATTTTGGATGATCTGTCCATGGGTGAAAGTGGGGTGTCAAAGTCCCCTACTATGAATGTGTTACTGGGGATCTCCCCTTTTATGGCTGTTAGTATTTGTCTTATGTATTGAGGTGCTCCTATGTTGGGTGCATAAATATTTACAATTGTTATATCTTCTTCTTGGATTGATCCCTTGATCATTATGTAGTGTCCTTCTTTGTCTCTTCTAATAGTCCTTATTTTAAAGTCTATTTTGTCTGATATGAGAATTGCTACTCCAGCTTTCTTTTGGTTTCCATTTGCATGGAATATTTTCCATCCCCTTACTTTCAGTCTGTATGTGTCTCTAGGTCTGAAGTGGGTCTCTTGTAGACAGCATATATAAGGGTCTTGTTTTTGTATCCATTCAGCCAATCTGTGTCTTTTGGTGGGAGCATTTAGTCCATTTACATTTAAGGTAATTATCGATATGTATGTTCCTATTTCCATTTTCTATATTGTTTTGGGTTCATTACTGTAGGTCTTCTCTTTTATTTCTTGCCTAGAGAAGTTCCTTTAGCATTTGTTGTAAAGCTGGTTTGTTGGTGCTGAACTCTCTCAGCTTTTGCTTGTCTGTAAAGGTTTTAATTTCTCCATCAAATCTGAATGAGATCCTTGCTGGGTAGAGTAATCTTGGTTGCAGGTTTTCACTTTCAGTGTGTCCTGCCACTCCCTTCTGGCTTGCAGAGTTTCTGCTGAGAGATCAGCTGTTAACCTTATGGGGATTCCCTTGTGTGTTATTTGTTGTTTTTCCCTTGCTGCTTTTAATATGCTTTCTTTGTATTTAATTTTTGACAGTTTGATTACTATGTGTCTTGGCGTATTTCTCCTTGAATTTATCCTGTATGGGACTCTCTGTGCTTCCTGGACTTGATTAACTATTTCCTTTCCCATATTAGGGAAGTTTTCAACTATAATCTCTTCAAATATTTTCTCAGTCCCTTTCTTTTTCTCTTCTTCTTCTGGAACCCCTATAATTCGAATGTTGGTGCGTTTAATGTTGTCCCAGAGGTCTCTGAGACTGTCCTCAGTTCTTTTCATTCTTTTTTCTTTATTCCGCTCTGCAGTAGTTATTTCCACTACTTTATCTTCCAGGTCACTTATCCGTTCTTCTGCCTCAGTTATTCTGCTATTGATCCTATCTAGAGTACTTTTAATTTCATTTATTGCATTGTTCATCATTGCTTGTTTCATCTCTAGTTCTTGTAGGTCCTTGTTAACTGTTTCTTTTTTTTTTTTTTTTTTTGTGGTACGCGGGCCTCCCACCGCCGTGGCCTCTCCCGCTGCGGAGCACAGGCTCCGGACGCGCAGGCTCAGCGGCCATGGCTCACGGGCCCAGCCGCTCTGCGGCATGTGGGATCCTCCCGGACCGGGGCACGAACCCATGTCCCCTGCATCGGCAGGCAGACTCTCAACCACTGCGCCACCAGGGAAGCCCTGTTAACTGTTTCTTGCATTTTGTCCATTCTACTTCCAAGATTTCGGATCATCCTTACTATCATTATTCTGAATTCTTTTTCAGGTAGATTGCCTATTTCCTCTTCATTTGGTAGGTCTCGTGGGTTTTTATCTTGCTCCTTCATCTGCTGTGTGTTTTTCTGTCTTCTCATTTTGCTTATCTTACTGTGTTTGGGGTCTCCTTTTTGCAGGCTGCACGTTCATAGTTCCCGTTGTTTTTGATGTCTGTCCCCAGTGGCTAAGGTTGGTTCAGTGGGTTGTGTAGGCTTCCTGGTGGAGGGGACTAGTGCCTGTGTTGTGGTGGATGAGGCTGGATCTTGTCTCTCTAGTGGGCAGGTTCACGTCTGGTGGTGTGTTTTGGGGTGTCTGTGGCCTTATTCTGATTTTAGGCAGCCTCTCTGCTAATGGGTGGGGTTGTGTTCCTGTTTTGCTAGTTGTTTGGCATAGGTTGTCCAGCACTGTGGCTTGCTGGTCGTCGAGTGAAGCTGGGTGCTGGTGTTAAGATGGAGGTCTCTGGCAGATTTCCGCCGTTTAATATTATGTGGAGCTGGGAGGTCTCTTGTGGACCAGTGTCCTGTAGTTGGCTCTCCTACCTCAGAGGCAGACCCCTGACTCCTGGCTGGAGCACCAAGAGCCTTTCATCCACACAGCTCAGAATAAAAGGGAGAAAAAGTAGAATTAGTAGAAGTATGAGGAAAGAAAGAAAGGAGGAAAGGAAGGAAGGAAGAAAGAAGCAAAGAAGGAAAGAAAGGAGGGAGGGAGGGAGGAGGGAAGGAATGAGGGAAAGAAGGAAAAAAGACAGAAAGAAAGAAGATACAGTAAAAATAAAATAAAGTATATTATAGTTATTGAATTTAAAAATATTTAGAAAAAAAAAGAAAAAGGGACGGATAGAACCTTAGGACAAATGTTGGAAGCAAAGCTATACAGAGAAAATCTTACACAGAAGCATACACATACACCTTCACAGAAAGAGGTAAAGGGGGAAAAATCATAAACCTTGCTCTCAGAGACCACCTCCTCAATTTGGGTTGATTCGTTGTCTGAAGGAGGGAAGGAAGGAAGGAAAGAAAGAATGAAGGTAAAGTATAATAAAGTTATTACAATTAAAATTAATTACTAAGAAAAAAATTTTTTAAAAAAACCATGGACGGACAGAGCCCTAGGACAAATGGTGGAAGCAAGAGTATACAGACAAGATCTCACACAGAAGCATACACGTACACATTCACAAAAAGAGGAAAAGGGAAAAAAATCATAGATCTCGCTCCTAAATTCCACCTCTTCAATTTGGGATCATTCCTTGTCTATTCAGGTATTCCACAGATGCAGGGTATATCAAGTTGATTGTGGAGCTTTAATCCGCTGCTTCTGAGGCTGCTGGGAAAGATTTCCCTTTCTCTTCTTTGTTCTCACAGCTCACAGGAGCCCAGCTTTGGATTTGGCCCTGCCTCTGCGTGTAGGCCGCTGGAGGGCATCTGTTTTTTGCTCAGACAGGACGGGGTTAAAGGCGCTGCTGATTCGGGGGCTCCGGCTCACTCAGGCCGGGGGTGGGGGGGGGGGGGTAAGGAGGGGCACTGCGTGCGGGGCGAGCCTGCGGCGTCAGAGGCAGCGTGACGTTGCACCAGCCTGAGGCCCGCTGTGCGTTCTCCCGGGGAAGTTGTCCCTGGATCCTGGAAACCTGGCAGTGGCGGGCTGCACAGGCTCCGCGGAAGAGGGGCGCGGAGAGTGACCTATGCTTGCACACAGGCCCCTTGGTGGCGGCAGCAGCAGCCTTAGCGTCTCCCGCCCGTCTCTGGGGTTTGTGCTTTTAGCCGCGGCTCGCGCCCGGCTCTGGAGTTCCTTTAAGCAGCGCTCTTAAACCCCTCTCCTCGCGCGCCAGGAAACAAAGAGGGAAGAAAAAGTCTCTTGCCTCTTCGGCAGGTGCGGGCTTTTCCCCGAACTCCCTCCCGGCTAGTCGTGGTGCACTAACCCCTTCAGGCTATGTTCAAGCCGCCAACCCCAGTCCTCTCCCTGCGCTCCGTCCAAAACCGAAACCCGAGCCTCAGCTTGCAGCTTTGCCCGCCCCGGCGGGTGAGCAGAGAAGCCTCTCAGCCTGGTGACTGCTGGTCGGCACCGATCCTCTGTGCGGGGAATCTCTTTGCTTTGACCTCCGCACCCGTCGCTGTGTACCACTCCGCGGTGCCGCAGCTCCTCCCTCCGCCTCCCGCAGTCTCCGCCCGCGGAGGGGCTTCCTAGTGTGTGGAAACTTTTCCTCCTTCACAGCTCCCTCCCACTGGTGCAGGTGCCGTCCTTATTCTTTTGTCTCTGTTTTTTCTTTTGCCCTACCCAGGTACGTGGGGAGTTTCTTGCCTTTTGGGAGGTCTGAGGTCTTCTGCCAGCCTTCAGTAGGTGTTCTGTAGGAGCTGTTCCACGTGTAGATGTGTTTCTGGTGTATCCGTGGGGAGGAAGGCGATCTCCGCGTCTTACTCTTCCGCCATCTTCAAGGTCCCCCTCCCTTGTTGCTTTCAATAATTTTTCTTTGTCTTTAATTTTTGTCAATTTGATTACTATGTGTCTCACCATGTTTCTCCTTAGGTTTATCCTGCCTGAGACTCTCTTGCTTCCTGGACTTCGGTGGCTATTTCCTTTCCCATGTTAAGGAAGTTTTTGACTATAATCTCTTCAAACCTTTTCTCTGGTCCTTTCTCTCTCTCTTCTCCTTCTGGGACCCCTATAATGCAAATGTTCTTGTGTTTAATGTTTTCCCAGAGGTCTCTTAAGCTGTCTTCATTTTTTTTCATTCTTTTTTCTTTATCCTGTTCCATGGCAGTGAATTTCACATTCTGTCTTCAGGTCACTTATCCATTCTTCTGCCTCAGTTATTCTGCTATTGATTCCTTCTAGTGTATTTTTCATGTCAGTTATTCCATTGTTCAACTCTGTTTGTTTGTTCTTTAATTCTTCTAGGTGTTTGTTCTTTAATTCTTCTAGGCCTTTCTTAAACATTTCTTGTATCTTCTCAATCTTTGCCTCCATTCTTTTTCTGAGGTCCTGGATCATCTTCACTATCATTGTTCTGAATCCTTTTTCTGGAAGGCTGCCTATCTCTATGTCATTTAGATGTTTTTCTTGGGTCTTATCTTGTTCCTTCATCTGGTACATAGTCCTCCTGCCTTTTCATTTTGTCTACCTTTCTGTGAATGTAGTTTTCGTCCCACAGGCTGCAGAATTGTAGTTCTTCTTGCTTCTGCTGTCTGCTCTCTGGTGGATGAGACTATCTAAGAGGCCTGTGCAAGCTTCCTGATGGGAGGGACTGGTGGTGGGTAGAGCTGGGTTTGCTCTGCTGGGCAGAGCTCAGTAAAACTTTAATCCGCTTTCTGCTGATGGGTGGGGCTGAGTTCCCTCCCTGTTGGTTGTTTGACCTGAGGCGACCAACACTGGAGCCAACTCAGCTCTTTCCTGCGCCTAATGGCGGACTCTGGTAGGGCTCACGCCAAGGAGTACTTCCCAGAATTTCTGCTGCCCGTATCCTTGTCCCCACAGTGAGCCACAGCCACCCCCTGCCTCAGCAGGAGACCCTCCAACACTAGCAGGTAGGTGTGGTTCAGTCTTCCCTGGGGTCACTGCTCCTTCCCCTGGGTCCTGATGCACACACTACTTTGTGTGTGCTCTCCAAGACTGGAGTCTTTGTTTCCTCCAGTCCTGTCAAAGTCCTGCAATCAAGTCCTGCTAGCCTTCAAAGTCTGATTCTCTAGGAATTCCTCCTCCCGTTTTCAGACCCCCAGGTTCAGAAGCCTGATGTGGGGCTCAGAACCATCACTGCAGTGGGTGGACTTCTGTGGTATGTGTTCTCCAGTTTGTGAGTCACTCATCCAGCCGTTATGAGATTTGATTTTATTGTGATTGTGCCCCTCCTACCATCTCATTATGGCTTCTCCTTTGTCTTTGGATGTGGGGTGTCTTTTTTGGTGAGTTCCGGTGTCTTCCTGTCGATGACTGTTCAGCAGTTACTTGTGATTCTGGTGCTCTCACAAGAAGGAGTGCTATGTAATCTTAATAATAATACTCGGCTCGGAGGGGAAGATGGCGGAAGACTAAGACACGGAGATCACCTTCCTCCCCACAGATACACCAGAAATACATCTACACGTGGAACAACTCCTACAGAACACCTACTGGATGCTGGCAGAAGACCTCAGACCTCCCAAAAGGCACGTACCTGGGTAGGGCAAAAGGAAAAAAGAAAAAACAGAGACAAGAGAATAGGAATGGGAGCTGCACCAGTGGGAGGGAGCTGTGAAGGAGGAAAGGTTTCCACACACTAGGAAGCCCCTTCGCGGGCGGAGACTGCGGGTGGCGGAGGGTGGAGCTTCGGAGCCACGGAGGAGAGCACAGCAACAGGGCTGCGGAGGGCAAAACGGGGAGATTCCCGCACATAGGATCGGTGCTGACCGGCACTCACCAGCCTGAGAGGCTTCTCTGCTCACCCGCTGGGGCGGGCAAAGCTGCAAGCTGAGGCTTGGGCTTAGATCAGAGCACAGGGAGAGGACTGGGGTTGGCTGCATGAACACAGCCTGAAGGGGTTAGTGCCCCACGGCTAGCCAGGAGGGAGTCCAGGAAAAGGTCTGGAGCTGCCGAAGAGGCAAGAGACTTTTTCTTCCCTCTTTGTTTCCTGGTGGGCGAGAAGAGGGGATTAAGAGCACTGCTTAAAGGAACTCCAGAGAAGGGCGCGAGCCGTGGCTAAAAGCACGGACCTCAGAGACAGGCAGGAGACACTAAGGCTGCTGCTGCCGCCACCAAGGGGCCTGTGTGTGAGCACAGGTCACTATCCACACCTCTCTTCCGGGGAGCCTGTGCAGCCCGCCACTGCCAGGTTCCTGGGATCCAGGGACAACTTCCCCAGGAGAACACATGGTGCACCTCAGGCTGATGCAACGTCACGCTGGCCTCTGCCACCGCAGGCTCGCCCCGCACTCCGCACCCCTCCACCCCCCAGCCTGAGTGAGCCAGAGCCCCCAAATCAGCAGCTCCTTTAACCCCGTCCTGTCTGAGCGAAAAACAAATGCCCTGCAGCGACCTACACACAGACACGGGGCCAAATCCGAAGCTGAGCCCCTGGGAGCTGTGAGAACAAACAAGAGAAAGGGAAATCTCTCCCAGCAGCCTGAGGAGCAGCAGATTAAAGCTCCACAATCAACTTGACGTACCTGCATCTGTGGAATACCTGAATAGACAACGAATCATCCCAAATTGAGGAGGTGGACTTTGAGAGCAAGATTTATGATTTTTTTCCCCTTTTCCTCTTTTTGTGAGTGTGTATGTGTATGCTACTGTGTGAGATTTTGTCTGTATAGCTTTGCTTCCACCATTTGTCCTAAGGTTCTATCCGTCCGTTTTTGTTTTTCTAGTTTTTTATTTAATAACTTTATTACATTTATTTTATTTTACTTTATCTTCCTTCCTTCATTCCTTCCTTCCTTCCTCCCACCGTCCCTCCCTCCTTTCTTTCTTTCCTTTCTTCCTTTTCTTCTTTATTTCTTCCTTCCTTCCCTCCTTTCTTTCTCTCTTTGTCTTTGTTTTTTTCTTTCTTCCTACTTCTACTAATTCTTTCTCTCTACTTTTTCTCCCTTTTATTCTGAGCCCTGTGGATGAAAGGCTCTTGGTGCTGCAGCCAGGAGTCAGTGCTGTGCCTCTGAGGTGGGAGAGCCAACTTCAGGACACTGGTCCACAAGAGACCTCCCAGCTTCACCTAATATCAAATGGTGAAAATCTCCCAGAGATCTCCATCTCAACACCAACATCCAGCTTCACTCAACGACCAGCAAGCTACAGTGCTGGACACCCTATGCCAAACAACTAGAAAGACAGGAACACAACCCCACCCATTAGCAGAGAGGCTACCTAAAATCATAATAAGTCCACAGACACCCCAAAACACACCACCAGACATGGATCTGCCCACCAGACAGACAAGATCCAGCCTCATCCACCAGAACACAGGCACTAGTCCCCTCCACCAGGAAGAAAACTGAAGTTGCATCAAGTACCTTTTCCGACCACAATGCCATGAGACTAGGTATCAATTACAGGAAAACATCTGTAAAAAATGCAAACACATGGAGGCTAAACAATACACTACTTAATAACGAAGTGATCACTGAAGAAATCAAAGAGGAAATAAAAAAATACCTAGAAACAAATGACAATGCAGACACGATGACCCAAAACCTATGGAGTGCAGCAAAAGCAGTTCTAAGAGGGAAGTTTATAGCAATACAAGCCCACCTTACGAAACAGGAAACATCTCGAATAAACAACCTAACCTTGCACCTAAAGCAATTGGACAAAGAAGAACAAAAAAAAAACCCCAAAGTTAGCAGAAGGAAAGAAATCATAAAAATCAGATCAGAAATAAATGAAAGAGAAATGAAGGAAACAATAGCAAAGATCAATAAAACTAAAAGCTGGTTCTTTGAGAAGATAAAATAGATAAACCATTAGCCAGACTCATAAAAAAAAAAAAAAAAGGGAGAAGACTAAAATCAATAGAATTGGAAATGAAAAAGGAGAAGTAAAAACTGACATGGCAGAAATTAAAAAGATCATGAGAGATTACTACAAGCAACTCTATGCCAATAAAATGGACAACCTGGAAGAAATGGACAAATTCTTAGAAAGGCACAACCTGCCCAGAATGAATCAGGAAGAAATAGAAAATATGAACAGACCAATCACAAGCACTGAAATTGAAACTGTGATTAAAAATCTTCCAACAAACAAAATTGCCCAGGACCAGATGGCTTCACAGGCGAATTCTATCAAACCTTTAGAGAAGAGCTAACACCTGTCTTTCTCAAATTCTTCCAAAATATAGCAGAGGGAGGAACACTCCCAAATTCCTTCTATGAGGCCACCATCACCTTGATACCAAAACCAGACAAGGATGTCACAAAAAAGGAAAACTACAGGCCAATATCACTGATGAACATAGATGCAAAAATCCTCAACAAAATGCTAGCAAACAGAATCCAACAGCACATTAAAAGGATCATACACCATGATCAAGTGGGGTTTATTCCAGGAATGCAAGGATTCTTCAATATATGCAAATCAATCAGTGTGAAAAACCATATTAACAAATTGAAGGAGAAAAACCATATCATCATCTCAATAGATGCAGAGAAAGCTTTTGACAATATTCAACACCCATCTATGATAAAAACCCTGCAGAAAGTACGCATAGAGGGAACTTTCCTCAACATAATCAAGGCCATATATGACAAACCCACAGCCAACATCATCCCCAATGGTGAAAAACTGAAAGCATTTCCACTAAGATCAGGAACAAGACAAGGTTGCCCAGTCTCACCACTCTTATTCAACACAGTTTTGGAAGTTTTAGCCACAGCAATCAGAGAAGAAAAGGAAATAAAAGGAATCCAAATCGGAAAAGAAGAAATAAAGCTGTCACTGTTTGCAGATGACATGATACTATACATAGAGAATCCTAAAAATGCTACCAAAAAAATAACTAGAGCTAATCAATGAATTTGGTAAAGTTTCAGGATACAAAATTAATGCACAGAAATCTCTTGCATTCCTATCCACTAATGATGAAAAATCTGAAAGTGAAATCAAGAAAACACTCCCATTTACCATTGCAACAAAAAGAATAAAATATCTAGGAATAAACCTACATAAGGAAACAAAAGACCTGTATGCAGAAGATTATAAGACACTGATGAAAGAAATTAAAGATGATACAAATAGATGGAGAGATATACCATGGTCTTGGATTAGAAGAATGAATATTGTGAAAATGACTCTACTACCCAAAGCAATCTACACATTCAATGAAATCCCTATCAAACTACCAATGGCATTTTTCACAGAACTAGAACAAAAAATGTCACAATTTGTATGGAAACACAAAGGACCCCGAATAGGCAAAGCAATCTTGAGAACGAAAAACGGAGCTGGAGGAACCAGGCTCCCTGACTTCAGACTATACTACAAAGCTACAGTAATCAAGACAGTATGGTACTGACACAAAAACAGAAAGATAGATCAATGGAACAGGATAGAAAGCCCAGAGATAAACCCACGCACATATGGTCACCTTATCTTTGATAAAGGAGGCAGGAATGTACTGTGGAGAAAGGACAGCCTCTTCAATAAGTGGTGCTGGGAAAACTGGACAGGTACATGTAGAAGTATGAGATTAGATCACTCCGTAACACCATACACAAAAATAAGCTCAAAATGGATTAAGGACCTAAATGTAAGGCCAGAAACTATCAAACTCTTAGAGGAAAACAAAGGCAGAACACTCTGTGACATAAATCACAGCAAGATCCTTTTTGACCCACCTCCTAGAGAAATGGAAATAAAAACAAAAATAAACAAATGGGACTAATGAAACTTCAAAGCTTTTGCACAGCAAATGAAACCATAAACAAGACCAAAAGACAACCCTCAGAATGGGAGAAAATATTTGCAAATGAAGCAACTGAGAAAGGATTAATTTCCAAAATTTACAAGCAGCTCATGCAGCTCAATAACAAAGAAACAAACAACCCAATGCAAAAATGGGCAGAAGACCTAAACAGACATTTCTCCGAAGAAGATATACAGACTGCCAACAAACACATGAAAGAATGCTCAACATCATTAATTAGAGAAATGCAAATCAAAACTACAACGAGATATCATCTCACACCAGTCAGAATGGCCATCATAAAAAATCTAGAAACAATAAATGCTGGAGAGGGTGTGGAGAAAAGGGAACACTCCTGTACTGCTGGTAGGAATGTGAATTGGTACAGCCACTATGGAGAACAGTATGGAGGTTCTTTAAAAAACTACAAATAGAACTACCATATGACCCAGCAATCCCACTACTGGGCATATACCCTGAGAAAACCAAAATTCAAAAAGATTTATGTACCAAAATATTCATTGCAGCTCTATTTACGATAGCCCAGAGATGGAGACAACCTAAGTGCCCATCTTCGGATGAATGGATAAAGAAGATGTGGCACATATATACAATGGAATATTACTCAGCCATAAAAAGAAACGAAATTGAGTTATTTGTAATGGGGTGGATAGACCTAGAGTCTGTCACACAGAGTGAAGTAAGTCAGAAAGAGAAAGACAAATACCATATGCTAACACATATATATGGAATTTGAGCGAAAAAAATGTCATGAAGAACCTAGGGGTAAGACAGGAATAAAGACACAGACCTACTGGAGAACAGACTTGAAGATACGGAGAGGGGGAAGGGTGAGCTGTGACAAAGCGAGAGAGAGGCATGGACATATATACACTACCAAACGTAAGGTAGATAGCTAGTGGGAAGCAGCCTCATAGCACAGGGATATCAGCTCGGTGCTTTGTGACTGCCTGGAGGGGTGGGATATGGAGGGTGGGAGGGAGGGAGACGCAAGAGGGAAGAGATATGTATATGTATAACTGATTCACTTTGTTACAAAGCAGAAACTAACACACCATCGTAAAGCAATTATACCCTAATAAAGATGTTAAAAAAAAAAAGAGAGAGGAGATATGGGGATATATGTATATGTATAGCTGATTCACTTTGTTATACAGCAGAAACTAACACACCATTGTAAAGAAATTACACTGCAATAAAGATGTTAAAAATAATAATAATAATAAAACTCGGAGATAAGAGAATGGATCCAGAAGATCAGATTTTGCTGAAAGAGAGAAATATGCAAATCCTACATAGTTTATTCAACAAAATACCTATAGAAATACGTGAAATAATTCATACTATTAACTTTCACAGGCATGAGGATACTTGTCCCGATCTTTTTAAACATTTTTGTTGTTTCCCATAAGATAATATTGGATAAGCATATCTTACTAGTTCTAAAATAATGTGTGATGCCAGCTTTACTGTCCCTCCATATGGGTGGTAATAGGACATAATACATCAGAATAGAATCTAAATTGTTATAGGATTGGTTTACATAAGGAATGCAAATGTCTACAAAATAACAAGTTTGGGGGCACCTTTATTCAGTGATGAGAGCCTACTTCAGGCTGTGTTGACACCTTACATATAAAGTATGAATAAATATGTGGGATGATAGAAAAACCATATGGTGCTCTGTGTGATTTTTTTAAGCTAATAAAGTCTAAAATCCTCCAAGAAGTATCTGGGGAATAGAAAGATTAGCAACTGATAATTGAACCTATTATAAATCTAGGCTGTGTAGAGAGTTAAGAGAGAACTTTGGTCATTGTTTCAGGATTTTGGAGTGTGAGGCCATTGGCCTAAGCCCAAAGCCCAGTGCATTTCCGTATTGTTCACCATAGAGCAAATAATATAGCCTGGGCTGATTTCCTCCTGCAACTTAGGGTAGTCGGTAGGGGAAGCTTTTCTATAAAATGAAAAGAAGGTTCTGACCCCTAATCAGAGTAACTGTAGAAGCATTTAGTGCCAAGATCAAGGCAGAGAACATCCCTCAAACAAAGAGAACAGAGTGCAGCAAACCCCCTGGCAAGTAGAATATTCTGGAGGTAAAAGCAAATCTTCAGAGCTTAAGACAAAGACTTCACTCCTGACATTACATTGCCCTTGTGACTAAGGCAGCAATTTAAGCTGTTACAGAAGCTTCATGATTAGCTTACAGAGAGCATTTTACTCAGGAAGCAATGCCTCTAGAAACCCTTCAGTTTGCCAAGCTAAGACTCATAAATAATGAGACTCAATGCATCTACAAGTTGAAGCTCTTGGTTCCAACTCACTGAAAACCTTCAGCACATTTAAGACTCCTCTTTCACCATTGATATATAGCATACGGTTAGGTGCCCTGCCAACTTTTAAGCTCAGTGACCTGAGAAAAGCAATATAGACACGGCGATTTGTCCATGGGTCCCAAGCTTTCTACAGACTGGATAATATCAACTGTAATCAATGAGAGAATGGAATTTAACATCACAATGAGGAGTGCACAAATCATCTGGAACATTTTCTAAAGGCTGTACCACTAATGGCAGCAACTCCATCCTCTAGGGACGCACTGAATAAAGTCAGTTAATGAATGAAACTGACATATAGGTAGTCCTGCTGTCTAACAGGAGAAGATCCCAAAGAGTAGAGAGTAGCTAACAAAAGTATTATCATTTTTAGAGGAGTGGCAGAAATGACAAACAGATCTAGGGTCAATCTCTTGAAATCAACTAATGCTGCTCTAGAGCCACAGTCCCCTGTTTAGGGGAGCTCTTCACAACAATTTTGATTACTGAGACTGGAATCTGGGTTCTGTGCCTCACATAACCTATAGATTCACAAAAATAGCATATAGGAATAAAATATGCACAGCATTTTCCAGACACATGCAATTAACATATAAGTGAAATAGGCAGCTCGCCTGGTAAACATGATGTGTAGCAAACTTCTATTAGACAAGAGTGACAAAAATGTAACCCAAATAAGCCTTAGCCAAGAAAAAATGAGAGGAAAAGAAGGAAGAAAGGAAGGAAAGACAGAAGAAGGAAGAAAAGAAAAAGTTTCCTCATTAAATTGAGAAATCTAGAGATAATGCCTTTTCCTTCTGCATTGGCTCCATTCTTGGGCAGATTTTAACAATGATGAAAGAGCTGCCAACAGTTCTAAAAAGTCTAGTTGAAAGTTATGACTTCTTTCTTAAGCACTCTTAATGAAAGTTCCAAAGCTGAAATTCATTGGCTTCGGTAAGTCTCACTGCCATTTCTGAATTGTTGTGGCTGATTATCCAGGCCTGGAACATATTCATCCATCTGGATGCAAAGGAGGAGCGCTAACATAAAATTAGAAGGAGTAAAGAAAATTAAGGAGTAAAGAGGTGTAACCGATAATAGAGAGAATGGATGTCATGCAGGCAAAGAGTTTTTCTTCTGAAGTGTGCACAGCATGTATACCTCAACAAGGGAATACAAATAACATGAACACAACGTCTTAGCCCTGGCCTCGTACAGGAAGCTAACACTTCTGTCCCGTTTCTTCCACATCCACCAATCAAACAGGACCAGCTCCTGCCTCCTCCTGACTCATCCTTCTTCCATCAAGAAGGGGTCATTGTCAAAGGCAGGAAATGTTATTTGGCCTCAGTCCTAATGGGTGGAGAGTTTTTGGTGCAGATTTAAACCCCGAGCCAGTAGGGGTGAGATCTGCTCCCACACATTTGGCAGGTGAGAACAGTCCGGGGCCAGTTCCGTTTGGTAACTGCCAGAGAAGGTGATATTACGTTGGGATTCAGGACAAAAGCCACATAATGATGAAGAATGTGCCTTAGCCTGGCCTTGCCCTCTGTGCACAGATCTCCCAGGCTCATTGCATTTGGGGCAGTGTGGGCTGAAGGAAGGATTCAGGTGGTTGATATCCTGGGTCCTGGCCCAAATACCACCTCTTTTCACTCCTTAACACGATTTACATTTGGCTCGGTTTCTGCAGATCATATACGTGCAGGGAACTTGAAAATAGAAGGAAAAGCTCTCCAAAAGAAAGAGTGAGACTCACGCTTTAGGAAAGGCCTCGGATGTTTATACAAAACTGCAAGTGCAGCTGTGCCCGCTGAGTAATATCCCACATGCAGCAGGCAGGGTCTGGTGTTAGCGGGGAGAGGGATTTATTTCTCCTTCCAGACAGGCTCTCTTGGGAACTCTAAATGGTAAAAGCAGTGAACTTCCATATGGGCTGGGGAAGGCCATAAGTAGTCTCTGCATATGCGAATTTTTGGCCATGAGCCCCTTCACCTTACTTTGAACTCTATATTTCCTTTCCTTTGCCAGCTGTAAGCCTACATCTAGGATCAACGGTGGGTGGATTTGTGGTAAGACTGAATTGGTGGATTCTTGTAGCCTGCTTAAAAGATCTCTGAAACATCCTTTCCACCACTGGTCAGTCCATTCAATAAACCATCATTTCTGAACTCTTACAAAGAATGGTCAGAAAGACATGAGAAAAGAAAACATTGTGTTAATATGCATGACTTGACCACAGAATATCTAAAGCCAACCCTGCTTCACACTTTTCTGTTAGAGATCCATACAATGCATTCAATAATCCCTGGATGCAGAGGTAGTTTTCAGACACCTCTTTGGTGGGTGTCTGACGGAAAAATTACATCCCTTAAAATATGCTGCTTCTTCTTCCTGGAATCAGGAAGATGAATGGAAGCTGTACGTGGGGTAGGGAGGAAAAATCAGTAATGATTAATTCAGACTGTATTTAACAAATAAAACCAAGGGAGTAACAGCTGAAACGTTCACATGTATTGCTTATGTAACAGACCTCCAGAGGTAACATCGTCTAGAGTAGGTTTGGTGTCTCCTTGTACATCAGGCACCCAAGTTTCTTCTCTCTTTCTGATCTACCATCCAACAATATAACACCCATACTTGAGATTCACTTCATAGTTTAAAAGGGCCACTGGAGGGCTTCCCTGGTGGCGCAGTGGTTGGGAGTCCGCCTGCCGATGCAGGGGACACGGGTTCGTGTCCCGATCCGGGAAGATCCCACATGCCGCGGAGCGGCTGGGCCCGTGAGCCATGGCCGCTGAGCCTGCGCGTCCGGAGCCTGTGCTCCGCAACGGGAGAGGCCACAACAGTGAGAGGCCCATATACCGCAAAAAAAAAAAAAAAAAAAAAAAAAAAAAAAAGGGCCACTGGAGCTCCAAGCATCAATTCAGTCTTTCACATAACAAGAAAGAGGGAGAGGGGAAGAATAAAAATGACCATGGTCCAGCTATCGGCTCCCTTTAAACGCTCTTCCTAATTTAACTAGTGAGTAGTCACACACACTCAAGTCGCTGCTAGCCAGCTGAGAATGTGTCTTCCAACTAGGGGCAAAGTCAATCCGAATAAAACGGCGTTCAAACCAACAGCCTCTGCCACAGGACACAGCCACACGTCCCTTCACGCTCTGGCTTTCTAGTTCTCTGATCACCTTCTCCCCCAAAAGCAACATCAGTAGCCCTGGTTCACTAAGGCCTTGCTGTTAAACCCGCTGAATTAGAAGAGAGAAATGAATGCTGGGGAAGATATTGGCCTCCTTCTCGTTAGAACTTCCCTTCTCATTCTGCTTCCCTTCTCCTCCAGGAATTTGTTAAAATCAAGGGAAGAATTTGTCGGGTCTCAGTTCTGGCACTGGCCCTCTCATTTTGACAAAGAGAAGGATGAATCATTCAGATTTGAGAAGTACACATTTTCTTTGTTCTCTCTCCCATAGAGTCTACTAACGAGAACAGTCTAGGCTTTTGTGCCAATTGACAGCTCATTTGCTTTAAGATTCATACCACCTGTCCCCCACTTTGCTCTACAATGCAGGAACTACATTCCTCAGCTCCCTTTACCTCTGGGTTCTTGAGAAAAGCAGCAACTGGGAAGCCCTGACAGAAGGTTAGGAAGAGAAGTAAGAAAGAATGGCGGGTATCCTATCGCCTTTGTTCTCTGTTGCATTTCTTTCTAGTTCCCACTAGACAGCCCTTCCCTTTATTGTTCCAGTTTCCATCAGGCAGGCCTCACTGTGGTCCTAGCTCTCATTGTATGGTCTTGACTTCTGGGTTAATACCATCTTCTCTCATTGCCCCTCTATTCCAAGGGTAGCAGTTTCTTATTGCTAATCTTGAGGTTGCCTTACTGTCTTTGGTTTTGTCTATTCTTACATCATCTATGCAATCAATTTCCTGCACTAAATGCACTCAGTTTGAATGATCTGAACTGCTTTCTGGCAAGTTCTTGACTGATAGAATCATGCTGCAATAATCAACAACAAGTCCCCAAATCTCAGTAGCTCAATACATAAAAGTCTCATCTTTGCTCACACGGCGCTGATGCAGAGCTGCCACCTTCCAAGTGGTGATTCAGCGGTCCATGTGGCTTTTAACTCTCCCATTTGGAGCCTTTGGCTTCTACATCACTGTGACAAGGGAAGAGCATGAATAGAGAATCCAAATCTACTCTTATTTGCTTGATCCAGAAGTGATACGTGTTAATTCCACTTCAACCCACTGGCCAGGACTAGTCATATGGCCCAACATGACTGCAAGAGAGGCTTGGAAATGCACCCTTCTTATTTATTTATATCTGCGTATGTATGTGTGTACATATATACGTGCATGTACATGCATACATACAGAGAGATAAAGAGATACAATTTTGGTATTCTGCTAGAGCATAAAGGAGGTAAGGTAAGAAAAGTACAAGATTTGGGTAACTTAAATTGTGAATCCAAGACAAGTATGATCACCTAATCTGTATCTTAAGAATACACCTTTCCTCTTGGCAATGGTTAACTGCTTCTACTGATATTTTTTTGCATCTTTGTTACTTGATATCCAAAGTCTTCCACTATAGAATTGTTGTAGAATTATTTTCCAGTGTATGGTAAAATGACACCCATTTTTTCATCACAACTTCTCTCTTTCCCTTTCTCAGCTCAGCTCCAGCTTGTTGGAAAATGAATTTGAAATCTGAGTAACACTTGCCCCTGGAGATATGTCATGATTTTTCTTAGGAGAAAGCAGATAGCCTTATCCAAGTTCATAATATAATTGCAGCTCCAAGTTTTTAAGAAGTTTAAAAGTATAAAAACAACAGAAAACAAATCTCAATACCAAATAATAACTGCATAAAGTTAAACTCCAGAAATACCCAATTAAAACGTTTCCCAGAGTTTCACTTATTCTAACTTTTTATCATCTTCATCCAAAGATGCAGAGCTTTCTCATGGGAGTCTTGAGTTGCAGTACTTCCTCTTTATATTTATGAGCTAGATCTCTTCTGTAACTTTTCTACCATGTATTATTTTATTTGGGGGGTTGTCATTTACACATGAATGAGATAAGAGTGGCACGCCAAATCAATATATTATATTGTCTGATACAAATCAATACAACAAAGACCATTAACCCCAGTACAATACCAGAATTATACCCATTAAACATATTTGGGGCTTTTGAAAAAAATGGATAAATTAAATAAACATATAAATTTTAAAAATACTTGAGCTTTTTCTTGGTTTGTTTTTCATTTAATTTATGAGTGAAGTCGATGTGTGTACAGAAAGCAGGTTCATTTAATACTTCCTTACTTAATATCTCCTATGTGCTAGACACTGTCATAGGTACTTAAAGAATAGCAGGGAACAAGGCAGACATGTTTCCTGCTCTCAGGAATCTTATATTTCAGTGAAGGATAAAGACAATAAATAATAATTAACATGAAAATGAGATCCAAGATCTTTTTTGAGGAAAAAAAAAGGCCGGTTTGTCTGGAGCGTATGAACAAAATTTAATGTGGTAAGATTGGAAATGTGGACACATTGTAAGATTATATGTGGCCCTGATACTTTGGAAAGAATTTTGGACTTTGTTCTCAATGGGAAGGCATTGAGAACTCTTAAGTATAACTCGTGTTTTAAAAATCATCCTTGGGTGCTATGCACATAGTGGTTTTGAGAAAGAAAAAGCAGAGGCAAGAAGAACAGTTAGGAAACTATTAGCACTTGTCCAAGTGAGAGGTGATGAGAAATGTTCTAGACTGCAAAGTCTTTTCACATTTGAATATTGCAAGAAACAAAGAGAGAGAGAAGAAGAGTGAAAGAAAGAAATGGAGAAAAAGAAGAAAGAAAGAAAGAAAAAGAAGAAAGAGAGAAAGAAGGAAGGAAGGAAACGAAAGAAAAAGAAAGGAAGGAAGAGAGAAAGAAAGAAAAGAAAGAGAAAGAAAGGAAGGAAGGAAAGAAGATGGAGAAGGAGAAAGTAGATAAGGGAAATATTATCAACTCCTTTGATAGATTGCAAATGATAGTATAGAAAGGTAAATCTCAAGTCAGGATTCAAGTTTTCTGCTTCAAAATTTAGAAGGTTTTCCCTCCATTTATCCCCGAGAAAATTTCAGCAAAGAATTGGTACAGTTCCATGTAAGTAGAAGCAAAGCATATTATACAGGTTGAATGGTATTTTATAGGCTTAATCAATTGTGAAATACTTTACAAAGCTGGTACGTTCCATATGAAGCATCGTGAGACAAGGCTGAGGCTTCTACAATCCCTGGGGCACGAACTTCCATTGAGAGTCTGGGTTCAGCTACCCTGAGAAGATATGGGTCTCTTGAGTGCTAATCGAGTGGTGCCATCTCGACGTCCCCTGCCCCACAGCACACTCTAATTCTCCTCCACTGCCGAATGTATCTGCAAATCTGCTCTCACCCCAATGCATTTTTTGGCATAAGACACATATCCTCTCTTTCTAATGCTGCTCCTGATTCAGAGTGGCCTTGGAATGAGGAAAAAGTTTCACTATAATTATTTATTTAAAAACTAATATATTTGCTGGGGGTTGGGGTGGGAAGGGGGATTAACTGTAAAAGGATATGAAGGAAAATCTACAAACAACAAATGCTGGAGAGGGTGTGGAGAAAAGGAACCCTCTTGCACTGTTGGTGGGAATGTAAATTGATACAGCCACTATGGAGAACAGTATGGAGGTTCCTTAAAAAACTAAAAATAGAATTACCATATGACCCAGCAATCCCACTACTGGGCATATACCCAGAGAAAACCATAATTCAAAAAGACACATGCACCCCAATGTTCACTGCAGCACTATTTACAATAGCTAGGTCATGGAAGCAACCTAAATGTCCATCAACAGACGAATGGATAAAGAAGATGTGGTACATATACACAATGGAATATTACTCAGCCATAAAAGGAAACGATATTGGGTCATTTGTGGAGACGTGGATGGACCTAGAGACTGTCATACAGAGTGAAGTAAGTCAGAAAGAGAAAAACAAATATCGTATATTAACACATATATGTGGAACCTAGAAAACCGGTACAGATGAACCGGTTTGCAGGGCAGAAATTGAGACACAGACATAGAGAACAAACGTATGGACACCAAGGGGGGGAAGTGGAGGGGGGGGATGGTGATGGTGTGATGAACTGGGAGATTGGGATTGACAATATATACACTAATATGTATAAAATGGATAACTAATAACCTGCTGTATAAAAAAGTAAATAAAATTCAAAAAAAATTAAAATTAAAAATCTAATATTTTTACGGGAGGTTGGGGTGGGAAAGGGGATAACTGTAAAAGGGTATGAAGGATCCTTTTGGAGGGTGATAATTGCACAACGTGGTAAATTTACTAAAAATCATTAAACTTTATACTTAACGTGGGTGAATTTATGGTATGTAAATTATTCCTCAATAAAGTTTTTTTTTTTTAAAAGAGAAACCTAACAGAAATAAAGTACCTCAGTTTTTCTGAAAATTTGATTTACAAACTGAGAATATTTTTTTTATTCAGAAAATATCTTTCAAAGTAGATTAGTCTTAAAAAGAAAAAAAATGCTTTTAAACAACACCAAACTATGTGTGGAAAGTTAAGTATTTATTTGTGAATACATGTAAAGTGATTACTTATGTTTCTGAAATTTTCAAATATGTCACTTTCCATTACTTACTTCAATGACAGAGCTTATTTTTTCACATTAACAAATAATTATTTTCATATCTTAAAAAATAGTGAATAAAAGCATTAGGTTCATTTAAATCCAGAAATTCATCTTCTGCTTGAGCTAAATGTAACTCACCCATTACCTGATTGATATCAAAGGTCGTTTCTTAAAAGAAGATAATAATAACAGTAATAAAGTGACCATTTATCAGAGCCTATTCCTACTTTGTGTCATGCATAATGCTAATTAGTTTATAGTGCCAAATTTAACCTTTGCAGCATTATTAAGTTCAGTTATTAGAGTATTCCCGTTTTAAGGATAAAGAAATAGAGTCAAAGAATAGCAGTTCAAAAATAAGTTCTGAAATTCACATAATTATTTATTACCAAAGCTGAGAGTTGAACCCAGGCATTGTTGAATCCAACACTTTATCTGTTAGTCTATACTGCTTTCTTCAGAAGAGAAGTATAGGGGATATATTCTCTCATGTCTCCCTTACAGTCAATTATAGATATATGACAGTCATATTTCTGAGAAACTGCATTACAAGTAATGAGTTCATATTTTTTGTCTACTTGGATTGCATCATTGTGAACTTAGAAAACTTGAAGGTGAAACTAGTAAACTGCTGTTAGGAATGCATCAGAGAGAACAGAAAATAGACATGGTGCTAAAAGATAGGGTGGGGCTTCCCTGGTGGCACAGTGGTTGGGAGTCCACCTGCCAAGGCAGGGGACACGGGTTCGAGCCTTGGTCCGGGAAGATCCCACATACCACAGAGCGGCTAAGCCCGTGCGCCACAACTGCTGAGCCCACACGCCACAACTACTGAAACCTTTGTGACTAGAGCCCACGCTCTACAGCAGGGGAGACCACCGCAATGAGTAGCCCATGCACCACAATGAAGAGTGGCCCCCGCTCGCTGCAACTAGAGAGAGCCCGCGCGCAGCAACGAAGACCCAACACAGCCAAAAATAAAATAAATAAACTTTAAAAAAAAAAAAAAAAAAAAAAAGATAGGGTGATTGTGTCATTTACTGTACAGACTAGGACTCTATTAATAATAGAGTAGCCCCCACTCGCCACAGCCAGAGAAAACCCGCATGCAACGGTGAAGACCCAACGTAGCCAAAAATAAATAAATAAATAGTTATTTTTTTAAAAATAAGAAGTTAATGAGATAACGCGTATTTCATTAGCAAAATGACTGGACACAAAGTAAAAGCCCAATAAATATTAGTTATCAATATTATTACATTATAGTTAAGAAAGCAAACAAATTAAAATTCACTCTCTATTCATGAAAGTCCTTTGGGCTGTCTTCAATGATACTAAACCATCTTTTCTCGTTTCTCTCTCTGCTTACTCTAGTCTACTCTCTTCTTTCCCTTCCCTGCACTAAGAGGAACAACAACAGCAAATCCTCTGTTTTCTTCAGCACCTACACACAAAACAAGTTATTAAATTTCTGTTGCTCATTCTAAGATTCAAGAGGTTCAACTTCTGAGGCTAAGAAGGACATGAATACTTGTGAACCCCTGATTAAGTGTGCACACAGAACCACCCTGGTCTAGTTGCAGAGAGTTGGGAAAAGAGTTCCCAGATTTGTGAGCAACATTTATGTTCATATAAAGATTTCAAAAGTTAAACGGCTGCAATAGCTCCTTCCATGATTGCACATTAAGAAGAAAAAGGCAACTAAAGGAGACTACCTTAGTACATTCATTCCTTGTTGACTATACTTAAAGAGCATAATAATGGAATAGATTTCTACTAAATAGTGGATTTGGGGAGATAGAGCTATTGACTCTAAGCCTATTTGAGAAAGTCAGAGCACTTTAAGAATTGAATGAGTATATCAAAAAGAATATACTAATATGAATACATACTCATATGGATAAATGAGTATATCTCTCTATAAGTATATGTTTAAAAATTCACACAAGATACACATACACGCACGTATTACTTTTCAGGTTTTTCAAAGAACACCTGGAACTTGTGAGGGCTCATAATCATCAACCTAAAACCCTTGATCAAAATCAAATCAGGAAATGAACAATGATCTGCCCTGGTTCTCTCCGTGTCACAGCAGATTCTGTAAGAAAACAGCCTGAGCCCATTTTTTTTACATGTTTGAATGTCAATGCAGACAGGTAAATATTTGAAGCGCAGAATAATGTACACATTCAGTCATTAATGAATATTTTCAACAGGATGTTCTAACAGTCACTTAATGATTAGGTTAAAAGATACAGGGATGTGCTATAGACATCTTTTTTCTAAAACAAGAACCAGTAACTGGAAATAAATTTGTCATGAGGTTAGATCAAAACTTCCATGGGTGGTATTGAAATATTATATAACAGCACAATATAACTTTTGAGTCCAGTCCACTTGTCTTCAAGTCATAGCTCTGCCATTTGATAATTATGAGAACTAAGCTAAACAACTTAACCCCTCTCAGCTTCGGTATTTTAATTTGAAACAATGAGGTCATGAAGTCTATAAGTCATAATGTTATGATAATTAAAGAAATGACATATGTAAAAAATTGTACTGTGCCTGACACAAAGTGAAGTTCTCGATAAATGTCCTTCTTAAAAACAAGCTGCTAAGTACTTAGACCATTGTAAATTGTTGCAATGTATATTATTATGATTACAGAATATAAGTAATGTATATTATTACAATTATAAAACGTAAAAAAATTTTCTTCGACTCCCCTGAGGAAAACTACTCAATAATGTTCTGCTGAATGCAGCCAGTTGTGGAATTAGGGCAAGGATTGGAGAAACTTGGTAAAGGCAGGCAAGAAGAGTTATTCAGAACAATTCACTAAGTCAGAACTACATATGGGTAAACACATTCACCTCAAGGTTCAGGGAAAACTGAGAGTCAGAAGCTAAACAGACTAGATGTACATGGATACCAGAAGGTAGGACAAGAAGGTAGTTGCAATGTCAGCTGGGAAAGAACATTCTGAGCAAGTTGGAAACGACAAGGCAAAAGCCAACAGAAGACTAGAGTTGAAGTGGCAGTAATAAAAATTGTCCTGATTACTAAGCAATCCTTGCTTTAGTCAGAGAGATTTTATATGCTCTCTGGTAAGGATGTGTTCATCCCATGTATGGCCTGAAGTTGGAAGCCTAGAACCTACAGTGACAGGACTGCGGAGAAGGAAGGAGAGAGGACAGACAACAAGCCACGCCAGCACAGTGGATGGTGACTCATGCTGTGAAGGCAGCAAGCTCTTGTCATCACTAGTTACGTATTCTAGTGGTTTCTCTCCTGCATTAAAGTACTTCCTCCAAAACGCTTCTCTCCTAAAGGCATTTATTTCAGTTACCTTCTTGCTTCACAGTCAATTCAGAATATCCATGCTGAAATAATCATTCCATTTTTGCTTTAATCAGCACTCAGAATGAACAGGACATATCTTTTGAATTTCAAAGTTAGGGGTGAGAACACAAAGTAGGACATAAATCCTAAATATGATAAAGTGTTACGTTTGATTTCATTAAAATATATCATACATGTAATAGCATTTGGTAGGGACATTTGGGTGACTTTAATATATTTTGAAAATACAAAAGCATTAAAAATGGATCAAATGAAAGCTAGTTAATATGTCTTAGAATATTCTTTTTATAGAAAGGAAAGTAATAAAGAATATAATTCAGTTTGACATTTTGTACTCATTGCCTTCACTAATTTTTTTCTGACCACTATTTCACTAATTTCTCAGCGAACTCATTTATTCCATCTATAGTGTACTATAATGTAGACTCCAGGTCTAGAAATGCAATAATGGAAAAAGCAATCACCTTGAAGGCAGAGGAACTGCTTTCAAGTTCCAGCTTTATCATATGTCAATACATGACCACAGAAATTTCACTTAGCCTCTTTGCTTTTCAGTTTTTCACAGATAAAATAAGGGAAAACCATTCTGTTGGTGTTTTAGATCCTTTCTAGCTAAAAGAAGGGAAGAAGAAGGAAGAGAGGGAGGAAGAGAAAAGGAAACAGTTATTAATATTTTCTAAATCATTTAATTGCCTGTTTACTAAAACATACTCGTAGTGTTATAATTCTTTAACCATACTTTTTCTCCTAAAAGGAATTTTTGTTTTCTGATATGTACAACTACCTTTATTTCAAAGTTTTCTCACCTAAAAAAAATCACGGTGGGGGCTTCCCTGGTGGCGCAGTGGTTGAGAGTCCGCCTGCCGATGCAGGGGACACGGGTTCGAGCCCTGGTCTGGGAGGATCCCACATGCCGTGGAGCGGCTGGGCCCGTGAGCCATGGCCACTGAGCCTGTGAGTCCAGAGCCTGTGCTCCACAATGGGAGAGGCCACAACAGTGAGAGGCCCGCATACCGCAAAAAAACAAAAAAAATCATGGTGGAGTTGGACACTTTCATTTTATGGCTGATAAAACTGAGCCTGAAATACAAAGTAATTCACCAAAGGCAACATGATTAAATCCCATCAATAATAATATGTATAACTAGATATTATTTGTGTCAATTATTACAAATATTTACCTCACAATATCTAATATTTTTAATAAAATATATAGAGAACACATATGTAGTTCCACATATTTCAAAGTAATTCCAAAATAATTTCAGTGTAAAACAGTCTATTTAATTATGCTACAGAAAGTACTTGAATGGCTAGCCTTTGTTTTAGCAGGATTTTTCCTGTAAAGTCAGAAGATTGAATGCAGGGAATAAATTATCAACCAGTTAGTGTGTATTTCTTTTTCCAAGTCTTATTCATAACTTCCCTAGCTGTCATTTCATATAACCATACTTTACCTGTAAATTAAACTCTCCTTTTTATCAAACTCAGCTGCGGGTTATTATATCAGCTTTAATGCCTCTCTAAAAATGGTACTAAATGTGGATTTATATCACAAATGGAAAATCTGAGAGTGAAGGACATTTTCCATGTGGCAGTCTCATAAAACTATCACTTTTAACAAACAACTTGAATTCAAGAGAAATTTGCAAAAATCTTTTAAACACATTCACGGTCTTAGGAGGAAGTGCTAATATGGAGTCTGTCTGCTCTGCTGCAGCTGCTTGATTTATGAAAGCATAAACAACCCTGACTCATTCTAGGGAAGTCATAATTACCATATGGAGTGTTAAATGTACAGACACTTCGTAAGGACCAATGCAGTAGCTTAAATTATAGTCATTCTGCGACACCCACTCCCAAATCTTGCTTTAATGCCTGATGAAAAAAATTTTAAAAAGGCCCCTACTCAATACCTTTCACAATCAACTCCATTGCGTCTTGAAAATAAATATATACGAAGACACTTTATGGAAGAGGTAAGCTGATTGGCAAGGTAAGGTTTAACTGGTTACTTCCTCAAAGGTTTGATAATGGCATTCTTAGGACACCTATTCTATGCTGTGCATTACGCTACACAGTGGGTCTGTTGATATGAATATTATATGGCCAGGCCATATATATTTAAGGTTGCATAGTGTAGTGGGAGAGGCAAACAACTAAACATTTGAAATAACTGTGATGCAATCATTTGAAAAATCCTCCAATGAAATTGTGATAAGTGCTGTGTTCCTAATAAAATCAGTAGTAAAAACACTACCATGCATATAATGAGGGGGGAAAAAAGCTAGCAAGCAGGCTTTTTCTTATCTATATTCCAAAGAAGTATTTATTTGCATTATATCTTTCCATCAGTTGTCCAACTGGCCACTTGGTATCTTAAAAGGGAATTAACCTTTAGTCAGTATTTCCTCTCATCCACACTCAAATTGTGTTTACTGGAGCAAATATCTCAACAAATCTCAAAGAATCTTGGCTGTTCTAGTAAGGTGTCCCGGAACCAAAGGGAACCCATCAATAGTTTTTCAACAATACCGGAAAAGACTTGCCTACTGCTTAATGTGTGCTAGGAACTCTTCTAAAAGCTCTAAGCATTTCACCCTTAACAGCTCTATGTGAGGCACTATTATTATTCCTATTTTGCAGTTGGATAAGCTGAGGTACAGAGAGCACTTAAGTAATTTGCCTAAAATCACACATAATGGAGTCAGCACTCTAGGCTCTCTGGTCTGCACTACTGTAATTCTCAAACAGTAAAATGATATCAGAAAGAAACTTTGAGAAGATATTATGGCAACAATGTGTAATATGTATTAACTGAGCACAAAACTGGAGAGCGGGCTACTAAGTTATTAACTACAGCCGTATTCCAGGAAAGCAATACACGTAAGAAATTACATAAAAGTGATTTTAAAGAATTCAGTGACTAATTGGATATGGAAAACAGAGGGGAAAGAGTTGGAGTATGACTAAGGATTATCAGCTTTAGAAACCGGAAAGATGTCTTAATAGCGACAGAGGTGAAAGTAAGAGCGGAAGAAAGACAAAAAATCAAATGTCTGGTCACCAGAGAGAAGCTGTGTAGCAAGCTCGTGTTCTGTACCCAAAGCACAATTAGCCATGTGCTAAGTCAACCATCTTCTTAGGTTCTATTCCTTAAGTGGTTGGGCATATGTTAGAAACAAGTTTCACAAAGCATTTTTAGAGATATCGTATTCCTTGGGAATATTTTGCAATTGCATCTGTAAATATATATTTAACCTTCAGGAACTTTGCTGACATCCGGGTATTTAACATTCTTCAGGCTAAATGTTCACTGGGGAAGGGTCAACATGGCTTGTTGTCCTGTGACATAATCCATCACATCCCTCTTTAATTCCTCTGCACGAAGTCAATTGGTTTTGACTGTTGGAAATTATCTGGTTGACCAAGGAGCAAGGCTAAGTGAATCGCAAAGGTGGAAAAACCAGCCATGAGAGAACAAAACCCCGACCTGGTAGCCAGGTGGTCTGCAAATGCCTGCTAGCAAGTTTTCTTCCAGTTGGCATATAACATCTGTTTCTACAGTGAAAGGGTGTGAAGAAAATGACACAAGTGGTAAGCACTGACATATGCAGGGAAAAGGAAGTGATTTATTTTATATTAAGATTATTACTGCTGCAAAAATAAAAAGCACAACCTGAATATGTCTCTGTAAGACTTGTATAATATGTGTGTTTAAGAGAAAGATTGTATATATTTTTTAAATCATAAGACAAAAATACAGGGCTCTGAAAATCTAATTAGCACAATGAATAAAAACAGGAGGCCTATAAAAATTCTTTTCTGAAATAAGGGTAGGATTCTAGCAAGAGTTTAGAAATTTGAAAGGAAGAAGGGAAACCTAAGGAAGTATAAATTACATTTCCACTTGAATCAACTAGAAATGTTATATGTGAAAAAAAAATGAATCAGTATTTACTAAGAAAAGTCAAATGAAAATATCTGAAAAGAAATGTTGGTTATAAATTATCAGTATGTTAATTTAATAATCCACTGATTAAATTAGGCAATAAAATATTTAGCTATTGGTATTACTGAAAATGATAGCATTTCTGACTGAAGTATCAATTATATCAGCCTCATAGAATAAGTTTATGGAAAATAGGAAAAGGCAGGTAACCTAGGATAAAGATTGATCGTTAGACCTAGAATGGACTCTAGGTGTCAACCAGTTCAAATCCTGTTTTTACAAATAAAAATTGCATATGCCATAGAGTCGAAGTGACTTTCCCAAGGTCATACACCTAGAATTATTATAGGAAGGAAAGTCGGTTTTCGGGAATTTTAGCAACTGAAAATGTAGAACTTTCTTTGGAACTACAGTAAGAAGTAAGAAGAGGGATGCAGTGTTGTCATAGTCCCAGAATGAAAGGGAATTGGGTAAAGAATTAGTCATGGGGGCAGGGCAAGGCAATAATTAATTTACAATAAAAGGATGGAGAGTTTATTGGGTCACAGAACATAAGAAAGGACCAGAGAACAAAATGACAATAAATCATCAAAAAGCAAATGTGATAATGTTAGTTACTAACTTAATAAAACTCCTGTAATAAACAAACTTTTCTAAAATCTGAGGACCCACTGAACTCATCGGTACAACTTAATTGGGTAGTTACAAAGAGGTAGCCAAGTAGGGAATTGCAGTTTTACTTTTCTTTCTGAATAAAAGAGACAACAATAAAAGATACTGAGTTGTATTTGAAATAAAACATCATTGATATATTGTTTTTAAACAACTGGGGAAAATATTTATCTGGCAGAGGTAAGAGAGAGGCAAGGAGAAGGGGGAAAATTCTCTCTTTCTTTGAATGTGCCACTCCAAAATTAGAAAACATTGAAATGAAGAGAAATAAGTGGTGTGTGCAAAAAAATTATTAAAATTATTTCTTCTCTTATAATTTCTCAGTTATTTATGTGGTAAAACGTGGAGCAAAAAATCTTGCTGTTAAATTTGGTAAGATGGAACATTTTGAATAGCCGCTCTGACCTCAGCCTCTTCCAGGCTCCACTGCACCACGTGGCCATTGGTACTACAGGGGCCCTGCACCCACTTGCGAGATCAGCTCTTCATGTATCGGACCCTCTGTCCCTGACAGGACCACAGCTCTGTTATCATGGTGTATGGCTTACAGTCAGTATCTCACAACGTTAAATTATTAAATTTAAAAGTACCTTTTTTGTCATGGGAATAATACTATGATATAACACATGTGATAATAATAGTCACACATTTGTGACAAATACGATAAGATGATACTGTCATACAAGAAGATGAAAAAGGGAGAGGTTTCTCAAGTACTATCTTCAGAACAACGTTGCCAGACCACATGCAAGTGCTTTCAAGGTAGGGAAAATAAATGAAAAGCAGATTTTTTCTCCCTAACAAAATTGCCAGTGGGTAAGGCAAAGGTTCAGGAAAACAGGAGGTTTCTAATATATTAACCACTCCTTCAATGTCTGGCAGCAATTAGGAAAATAAACAGGATCTTGAGTCGAATTAGCAGCAATTAAACTTTCCTGCAAATGCATTTATACTGATAACTAGTGGGGCAACATCTGGAAAATTATTCACAAAAATAATGCCTGATATTTCTGATATTCTCAAAGAAAACAAACAAAAAACTTAAAAATAAAAATGGGTAGGAGGTATGAGCTTTGTACCAAAAGAGAACTAATTCTGACTTTTGCCATAATTTTAAACAAAAAGCCAGATCAAACTTGTTTAAATGTCTAAAAGGTACAATTACCTTTTTAGTCTATTTTTGCAGGCAGAGAGCTATTTCTAAATATAGGCTAAGACGTAGAAATTCAAAAAAATTATGTTTAAGCTAGATACTAAAATCTTACAAAACTAAAAGTGATATAAGGATATTGTACCATAATATAACACATATTTGGAAAATTTGACAGAAACAGAATTTTTGAAATTGTATAAAATCCTCAACATTTTCAGCAATTTTTAAAATTTTTTAAATTTATAGATCCACTATAATAAATAACTTCTCTTTTGTTTACCTCAACTGCATGTTAGGAATCCAAGTTATGAATATGTTGTATTAAAAAGCTTATTGTAAATCATTTTTTTTGAAGTTTGGAAAACACTTCTTTATAGAAATCACAGTAACAGTTGTTTGGTTTCCAGAGTCCTTGATGATCTCTTTAACTTATGTGCCCAGAAATACAGTATCAGTTGCATTATTTCAACTGTATTTAACCAATATATACATTTTTCCTTACTTGAAAAATGCATTCCAAATTCTAATTGAGGGCTAGGAAAACCTTTCCTTCTCACAAAACACTCCCACTCACCTCCCCCCAAAAGAAATTCCTTTAAGTAAAGGTATTCACTTTACCTTTATCACTTTATCACTAAATTCATTCTCAAAAATAGAAGTTACTCTTCTACTGAAGTGAAAATGGGAAGGTGATAAGAGAAGATGGAGGAAACTTCTTGGCTCAGACTTTCCAATGCAATTGACTATTCAACATGTACAGTATTTATCTCCTACTAGGTAAACAACCCCAGGGCAGGCATTATGTCACTCAGGGAAAACAATGATTAATTAACTATGGAACATGCCTTCCAGGAGTCTAGTCTAGTCTGGGAATAGAGAAGACATGGGTGCGAATTCTATGATTTAATGTTATGCCATAATGATTGTCTGGACAGTGAAACACCTTAAATGCTGTGACAAAGAAACTGCAGTTTTCTCTGGATATCGGGAGCCATCAGAAGTCTCATGTGTGTCTGTTTGGGGGCAGTGAAGTAACAAGAGGTAGGCTTCAAGAAAAGTACTTTAAAAGGCCAAGCACAGAGTCTGCCTGCCGATGCAGGGGACACAGGTTCGTGCCCCGGTCCGGGAAGATCCCACATGCCGCGGAGCGGCTGGGCCCGTGAGCCATGGCCGCTGAGCCTGCGCGTCCGGAGCCTGTGCTCCACAACGGGAGAGGCCACAACAGTGAGAGGCCCAGGTACCGTAAAAAAAAAAAAAAAAAAAAAAAAAGGCCAAGCACAATGAATTGCAAAGGATGGGGGTGATCACTGGGAAATCGATGTGGGGAAACCAGTCCTAAACTACTGAAATAATATAGGCCAAATAAGACTGAACAGCTTTGGATTTTGAAGATGAGGAAAAATATTTAAGAAACTTTTAAAATACTCAACTGGGCAAAGATTAAACTAATTCATGGGGGAGAGCCAAACAGAAAAATAAGTTAAATAAGACTCTCAAGTTGAGCACAGATAAATAGAAGAATGGAGGTACAGAGAGTTGGTCTGGCTGGGAAAGCGAGGTATTTAATTATGCACATATGTTATTTGCAATGCTAGTAAAATAGTGTTGATGATAATTACAGAAGTTTTAGTTATATCTTTGATGCTGAATGAGATTATGGGAGAGAAGATTTGGGAAAACGCATAAATTTTAAGAAGTTACAGAAATGAGAGGTGAAAATGGATGCACGATAGCAAAGAAGAACTTGAAGAATGTTCCTTCTGGGAAGCCAAGGGAAAAGAGCATGGCAGAGGGGCTTGGCAAAAAAAATAAAATGCTGCACAATGGTGGGGGAAGATGAGACATGAAAAGGAACCAGTAGAATCTTCAAATAGGACCCATTCATATGTCATGAATTACTCCCAAACTTGTCTGCATCTAGTTTGTTTTTTTTTAAACAAGGTTTATTTCTACTATTCATATCACAAGACAATATCAGTTTTATCTTATTGATGAAATAATAATTCACCAGTTTCAATAAGTCAGCTTTTATTTTGTTAGAATCTAACTGTGCCACACAAGTTTCTCCAGCACACTATCCAGTATCTGGGATAGTGTCTGGCCTGTAGAAATCACTGAGTAATGGTGTGTTGGATAAAAATATATTGGTATAGAGGATATGCAGGTATGACTGGGAATGAAAGGGGTTTGAGGAATCTTGAGAAAGTAGAATAAGGAGTCCGTTTAAACAGTCTGGACTTTATACAGGTGTAATATTTATTATTTATAACAACAAAGATTGAGAAATGAGTAAGGTGGGATAAAGTAAGGTGGAGTTTGGAAAGAAATGTCCCAAGTTTGCTCAACCTTAACTCAAATTTCACTAGATTCCTTTGCACTTCTTTAAATCTTTCACTGTTAGGTATGTTCACCTTGTCTTTATTTCACAAATCTTTCTGAGGTCTGGAATTCTATTTCATCAATGTATAAGTTTAAAAAGTCAATAATTCCTTTAAATATTACTGTGTTTTCAAATATAACTTGGAACTTTAAAAGCCTTTAGCTAATGAAAAGCCACATACAGTAATTTTGAAATCCTACCAAAAAAACTCTATGCCAATATATGCAAAATATTCCTACAGGTTACCAAAGCCACATTTAATAAAAATGTAAATCCAGTAAAAATTTCTAATAATTCTGCTTAATTAAAATTTTACCCATGTATAATGAATTATTAGGAAATATTCCCTTATTTCTTCTTACAAACACCTACATGGCGTGGCTCTCTCCTCACCTCTGCCCTACTATTACCTTACTAATAAGTTATTTGTGTTTCTGACAAGGTAAATTAAAGCCAAGTTTTTGTGTTATTCTGCCCTCCTTCTCACCCTTAACCTGAACTTGGCATTATGACAGTTGGGAAAGAGGGGATGACGTCAGCTCTTCTTTGAGCTTTTGAGTCCCTTCCTTTCAATTTCCTCTGGTTTTTCACCCATCTTTGGTTACTTTCTTTGGCTCCTGATGGAAGGTAACCAGCATGATCGGATGAATGAGTTATATAAGGGGTTTAACTCTGAATCATTAAAACCCACGCTCACACTTCTTACAGTGAATTTCAGAGCAACATGGGGATTTCCAGTGTTCAGCACCAGAGATTTTGGTACGAGGAGCAAAGACATCACAGATTTGGAATCTTCACGGTGCCTTTTGTCTGTGTGTCTTTTCTTTTGAGTTAACCTCCTTTTCATCTGCCTATTTGGAAAATCCCCTAGGACATATATTTGAAGTGGAAATTTGTGTTATCCAACCTTCAGGGTTACCTATATTTCCCAAGACTGTTGCCTAAGTCCTCTGTGGATCAACATGGATCAGTTATTTCTCCCTAAAATCTTCTATTTCCTAAAATTTGAATATTTTAGGTCCTAACTGCTGTAACTTTAATGGCACATATTTTTCTATGCAAGCCATATTCTTGTATTAGAAAACTTGACTGCTCTTACTTTGAGATTCTCTTAAGCTCTTTAAATGGATAGTATTTGTAAATTTCAATATGATTTTTTTCCTTGGTCTTGGTTCTCCTTTACTTAAAGCAAAAAGACATCTGGCCACTAATCTGTGTTGTTGTTTTTTCCCCACATGGATTGTCATTTGACTGCAATATCAAATTCTGTGTATAAAGATGATTCTGTGCCTCACTGAGTTTTTTTCCACTTTTCAAAATCTCAGCAATAGTGTTTGGTTTGCTTACAAAGTTATGAAGTTTATTTCCTAACTGTAGTTTTCCCTCTTATTCTTATTAAACTGAACTCCCAGATTGAGATGGTTCTGTGGAAGATGAGCCCTTGTTTGTGGTAATTTGGTTAAGTTTTTCCTTCACCTGATATTATTAGGATGGAAAATCCTCTATGTAATATTGGTTTGAGTTTCCATTCATCTTTGTTTGTTAACTAATTCCACTCACTTCCTTTGGCTTGTTCATATGTTACAACTAAAAATCTTAATTTTATTTACCTAATATCTTTCGGACATCCTTAGCCAGGACAGACAAACGCAAAAACAACAACAAAAAAATGCATCTCTGGATGTTCTGGAGACAAGCCAAGTGAATTACTATGATTATAGTTTTAATTTGTCTCCATTTGTCTTATTTCTCAACCTTTCCTCACTCAATTCCCAAAACTCACAAAGAAACAAACAAGAGCTTATTTGATTGCACATTTGGGTTTGGGTCTCAGAGTAGTGCCACGATGAACCCTATCCTGACAAAGTTGCCTCCCTGCTTCTGTAACTTGGGCATGACACTGGTGAAGAAGAGGGAGAGATTAAAATAAAACAAACACAAAACCGCAATAAGGAATAGAATCTGGGCAGCCAGTCTTGTATCATTAAGGTCTGATACCACCAATCTGAAACCCAAAAACTTACACATTGCAACTATGCATATTTTATTATGAATTCGTCTTGATCCTAAGAATAAATCTCTTCTTATCACCAAAACTGGGTTCTCATTAATTCAATGCCCTGGGTTTAATCTATTTTCAGTACAAAGGTCTCATTTCTCATAGGTGATATACTGGTTTGAGACCCGCAAGCAAGTCTCTTTCACAAACCTGTTAAGGCAGACCAAGGATAGAGATGGTCAATGTTCTAAACCCTTAAGTTCTCTATATCTCCTAATGATTCATGTTTGAAAAGCACAGAGTAGACAGTCCAGACAAATTACTACAGGCATACCTCAGACATATTGCTGGTTCAGTTTCAGACAACTGCAGTAAAGTGAATATCACAACAAAGTGAGTCACATGGTTTCACAACAAAGTGAGTCACATTGTTTCCTGTTGCATTTAAAAGTTATGTTTACACTATGCTCTAGTCTAGTAAGTGTGCAATAGAATTACGTCTAAAATAACCAATGTATATGCCTTAATTTTAAAATATGTTCGTGCTAAAAAAAAAATGCTACCCTTCATCTGAGCCTTTAGCAAGGCATAATCTTTTTGCTGGTGGAGGATCTTGCCTCAGTGTTGATGGCAGCTGACTGATCAGGGTGGATGTGGCAGTTTCTTTAAAAGAAGACAACAGTGGAGTTTTCTGCATCGATTGACTCTGCCTTTTTTGAAAGATTTCTCTGTAGCATACAATACTATTTGATAGAATTTTAACCACAGTAGAACTTCTTTCAAAATTGGCGTCAATCCTCTCAAACCCTTCTGCTGCTTTATCGACTAAATTTATGTAATATTCTAAATCCTTTGTTGTCATTTCAACAATTCTCACAGCATCTTCACCAGGAGTACATTCCATCTCGAGAACCCACTTTCTTTGTTCATCCCTAAGAAGCAACTCCTCATCCGTGAAAGTTTTATCGTAAGGTTGTAGGAATTCGGTCACATCTTCGGGCTCCACTTCTAATTCTAGTTTTCTTGCTTTTTTTTTTTTTTTTTTTTTTACCACATCTGCAGTTACTTCCTCCACTGAAGTCTTGAACCCCTCAAAGTCATCCATGAGGGGTGGAGTCAATTTCTGCCAAGCTCCTGTTAATGTTGACATTTTGACCACTTCCCATGAACCATGAACGTTCTGAACGGCACCTAGGATACTGAATCAAGTCCAGAAGGTTTTCTATTTGCTTTGCCCAGACCCATCAGAGGAATCACTATCTATTGCTGCTATACCCTTACAAAGTGTATTTCTTAAATAAGACTTGAAAGTCGAAATCCCTCCTTAATCTATGGGCTGCAGGATGGATTTTGTGTTGGCAGGCGTGAAAACAACTTTAATCTCATTGTACATCTCCATCAGAGGTCTTGGATGACCAGGTGCACTGTCGATGAGCAGTAATACTTTGATTGGAATCTTTTTTTCTGAGCAGTAAGTCTCAACAGTGGGCTTAAATATTCAGTAAGCCACATTGTAAACAAATGTGCTATCATCCAGGCTTTGTTGTTTTATTCATAGAACACAGACAGAGTAGATTTAGCATAATTCTTAAAGACCTGAGGATTTTCTGAATGGTAAATGAGCATCGGCTTCAACTTCAAGTCACCAGTTGCATTAGCCCCTAACAAGAGAGTTGGCCTGTGCTTTGAAGCTTTGAAGCCAGGCATTGACTTTTCCTCTCTAGGTATGAATGTCCTAGATGGCATTTTCTTCCAGAAGAAAGCTGTTTCATCTACATTGAAAATCTGTTGTTTAGTGTAGCCACCTTCATTATCTTAGATCTGGATAACTCACTGCAGCTTCTACTTCAGCGCTTGCTGCTTCACCTTGTACTTTTATGTTACGGGAGCGACTTCTTTTCTTAAACCAAGAACTAATTTTTTTTCTGAAGCTTCCTCATCTCTCCCAGTCTTCAGAGAATCGAAGAGAGTAAGAGCTTTGCTCTAGGTTAAGCTTTGGCTTATGGGAATGTTGTGGCTGGCTTGAACTTCTATCCAGACCACTAAAACTTTCTCCATATCAACAAGAATCCTGTTTCACTTTCTCATCATTGGTGTGTTCCCTGGAGTAGCATCTTGAATTTCTTTCAACAACTTTTCCTTTGCATTCACAACTTGGCTAACTGGCACAAGAAGATTAGCTTTCGACTTGCCTTCCTCACTAAGCATAATCATTTCTAACTTGATTTAAAGTGAGAGACGTGCAACTCTTCCTTTCATTTGAACACTCAGAGGCCATTGTAGGGTTATTAGTTGGCCCTAATTTCAATGCTGTTGTGTCTCAGGGAATAGGGAGGCCTGAGGAGAGGGAGAGAGACAAGGGAATGGCCAGCCAGTGGAGCAGTCAAAACACAGACAGGTATCAATTAAGTTTGCCGTCTTACATGGGCATGCTCCATGGCGCCCCCAAACAATTACAGCAGTAACGTCAAAAATCACTGATCACAGATCACCATAGCAAATATAATAATAATGAAAAAAGTTGAAATATTGCAAGAATTACCAAGATGTAACACTAAGACATGCCTGTATTCTTTCTGCTACATTGTAAAAGAGATGCAGTGGCCATTTTTTTTATCATCTTGGGCTGTGTTTTGCTAGGTATAAGGAATTCTCCACCTCTTTAGAAAAAGAACATCTCCCATGATTGAGGTTGGATACTTTTGTAAACTCCTATGCAGCTAAAGCATGGATGCATGAAATCAGTAATCAGATGCTCTCAGTACAGACTTCAAAATAGAAACAAGGCAAGGAAACCAAGGGTTTGCAGAACTCCCTCTGGTGAAAGCAGTGGCGGCAGTAGCAGACATGTCCAGAGTCATGACATAACTGTCAAGTGGTTCTGGAAGCAATGTCCAGAGTCCCTCCAGTGACAGTGGATTCGTAGGGAAAGCTATGGGATTTTTGTCCACTTGTGGTGGGAATGGTGTCTTCACAGGGCCAATTTTGTCCACTTGTGGTGGAGACCGAATTTTGGGTGTGTGTACGATACAGAACAAACAGGAAAGCTGAGAGATGGCCCAAGAATAAACCAGTCACATACGTCATGCAACTTTCCACCTCAGTCCAGATGCAGTGCTTTTTCTTTGCCAGAAAGGTCCCCAGACATCTTTAGTCTTAGCGTCTTCTACAAGTTGTAGAGCTCACTGGAGTGTGGCATGAACAGCCATCGACTCCCGTCGGTCCTTGCTATATGGCGCTTGGTAACAAAGAGTAAAGTTAATTAGTTTGTCATGTTTTTATTTCGGTTTTCATGCTTATTTTCTTTTAAAATATGTGTTAGAAACTAGTAAAAAAAAAAGTATGATAAATTCAGAAATAAAAAGGTAGCAAAAATAAAAATTAATATCTGACTTTACATATACAATGAATCTGAGTAGGACAGAGAATACCAAACTACTTCAAGAAATTTCATAGTTTATAGTCTAATCACTGAGATTAAGCAACTCAAATGTGTACTGATTATTTTGTGTCATTTACAGAACTATTTCAATTAACTGTTATTGATCTGAAACAAACAGACTGCAAGATATTTCTCCAGCACACATGGGTTTATTTGGGATCATCAGAGAACTGCAGTTCTGGGTCTGCCACCATGGCGAGTCATACGCAAGTCCCTGCACTGCAAGGGAAGAACTCTTTTACAGAGGGGAAAAGGAGGTTGGGATGGCTATAGTTAAAAAAATAATCCATGACTTTTCATTAGCTGGGTCCTTGTCAGGAAAGAAGAGGAGTCTTTCTTCTTCCTGTTGGGATCTGCTGTTGGTTGAAGGGTAAGAGACTCACCCTCCTGGTCTCCCAACTCTATTTAACTGAAGTTTCTGTTTATTAATTTTTTACACTATCATGCATCTAGCTTACTTAAAATAGAATTTTGAAAGATGTAGCCATTGAATTAAGTTCCCTTTTTGTTGTGTTTTGTTGCTGTGCACTAGTGTATACAGTTGCCACGTTTCATGAAATGCGTTAATGCACCATCCAGTGGGAATTAAGACTGTTCTCTGTGATAATATTTTTTGTAGCTTCCAAAATAACATCATTGTTTCTAATTTCTCTGAGCTTTGTGAAAAAGTGATGTGATATTGTGATTTATAATTTAAAAAAATGTATATTTAGTCTCCATTCCCTTTCTGTCACAGAGCTCCTAAAACCCTTGGAATTTCCAATTTTCCTTAGGTGATGAGAGCCTCACCTAAGGATGGGGACTGGTTGCCAGGAGAGTTGACCACATGATTAGAACTTTCATTCCTACCCCTCTTTTCTCCCAGAGAAGACCAATAATTTATCAATTATACCTATAATGAAGCCTTCATAAAACCTCAAAAGTTTCCATTGGATTCCGGGTTGGTGAACACTTGGAGGTGCTAGGAGAGCATCATTCCTCGAGAGGGCTCTACACCCTTTCCCCATGCCTTGCCCTACACATCTCTTCCATCTGGCTGTTCCTGAATCTTATCTTTTTATAATAAACTGGTGATCTAGTAAGTAAAACGTTCCTCTGAGTTTTGTGGGCCATTCTAACGTAATCCAAGGAGGGAATCAATGGAACCTCCAATATAAAGCCACACAGGTCAGCAGCATGAGCTTGCAACTGGCATTTGAAATTGGGGGCAGGGATCAGTCTTATAGGACTGAACACTTAACCTGTGGAAACTGATGCTATCTCTGGGTAGATACTGTCAGAATTGAATCTAATTGTAGTACACCCAGCTGGTGTCCCAGAATTGCTTGTTGGTGTGGGCAAATTCCCACTCCCCATGTTGGAATTGGGTGCAGAACCTTTTAAATCTCTTATCTGAAATATGTGTCTTTCCTGCTCCAGAAAACTAGAGGCTGATAAATTTCCCTATTTGGAATAAGTTTGTTTATTGGCCTTAACAGATCCTATCTCCAGGAACACAAAACAAAAGAAAATCAGATTGGTGGTAGCAAAAACTATACTGAATACATGTGTGATTACAATTGCCCTCATATTTCTGCAAACCTGGTATTTTTCCCTTCATTCTTTATTTTTGCTGATATCAATTTTTAAGAATGCCTTAGCCTTGTTTTTTTAATTAAAAAAGCTTTATTGAAACACAGTCAAACCTATTCGTTTATGTATCATCTATGGATGCTTTCACACTTCAACAGCAAAGCTGAGTAATTGTGAAAGAAACCATATGGCTTGAGAAGCCTAACATATTTACCTCTCTGGCCCTTTACAGAAAAATTTGCCAACCCCTGCTGTAGACCATAACTTCTTCGGCTGGTTGTGCTGAACCAACCAGCTCTTGCTAGTGACCACCACAGGGCATGGTTCTTGAGTTGTTTTCACTTTCACCACCAAGATCACTTTCCTCTTAACAGCTCCCATTAATTTATGTTCATTTTTTAAAGGGCAGTCCCAGAACTGTGCTTCTACAAGGGCTGAACAAGACCTGTCTCGTTGCTTTTTCTTTTTCTTTCTTTTTTTTTTTTTTTTTGACTTGTTTTTGATATCCTCCACAGTGCCTGATGTAGTTATCTTACACATAGGTGTTTAATTATCAGCAAATGTCAATCAAAACTTGGTGCAAAATATCAATCCATTGCCAAAATTATATTCAACCACCCTTTCAATTTAACAAATTTTCATTTATAAGAGGCCAAAACAAGGAATGTAATCAATGTTTGATAAATTACATATCCAAACTTTTGACCTTAGCAAGTCTGGAACATAGCATGGGACAAATCATTAATATTTGCCATTTTTTGCTCAAAATGAATGTTAACTAGAATCATCTTGCATAAATTCTGATTTTATATAATGTATTGCTCGTTCTAGTAGTATTCACCTTTATCTTGATATTCTGGCTTTGTTTTACTTATTTACAAATTTCAATGCTATAGCATTGTCTATTGGGTTAATCAATATACGAACTGGAAATTACAGTTGACTTTGAAAAACATGGGTTTGAACTGAGCTGGTCCACTTACAGGCCGATTTTTTTCAATAAATACATAATATAGTACTACATGATCTGTGGTTGGTTGAATCTGCAGATGCAGAACTGTGGATACACTCAGATTCCTAACTGTGTGGGTCAACTGTATTTTGGCATTACAAAGAGTATGTCTTATTAAATATATAAAGAATTTTACATATCTCGATATCTATATTATACTTAGCATAGTAGAAGGCAATTGATAAACATTACAGAATAAAAAATACAGTTCTATTAAATAACTTATTAGGTAAAAAATGGAAATTAGAAGACAGCATTATTATTTATTTATTAAAAAACCACTATTTCAAGGCAGTTTCCTAATATCACCAAATCATCTCTATGAGTTAGACATTAACAACTTAATGTTAGAGACATTAAGAGTATTGAAGACTAAGGCCTCCCAACAGTAAGACACTGATGAAGTATTCAAATAATCTTATGTTTTTTTACCCAATGATGACTTAGTGGCTAACTTGCAAAATTTAATGAATATTACAAATGGACAATACATTTCTAAGTTACTTATTTCCATCCCATAAGCACTTCCACCAGTTCGAATTATGTTAATTAGGCTAAGTAGATTAGACTACCTCATATCTTAATCATTTAGAGAAGTGAAAGGAAATTATCTATGCCCACAGGGACTGGAAGGAAAAAAAAATGGTGTGAGTTCCAGTGAAGAATATTTTATATCTGCGATTTTGCAAGAATAAAACTTCATCAAGGAAAACACTTCCCTAGGCATACTGTTCTCCAAGCTCATTTATAAGCCAGTCAGAGAAGGACAAGTACTGCGTGATTCCACATCTATGAGGAATCTGTTATAGTCAAACTTAGAAAACAGAGGCTTTAACAGTGGTTGCCAGGGCTGGGGTGTTGGAGAAATGGGGAGTTTCTATCAAGTTTCAGTTATGCTCAATGAATATGCTAGATGAATGTTGCATCTTCCATAGAACATATTGCCTAGAGTTAACAATACAGTATCATGCAATTCAAAATTCATTAAGAGGTAGATCTCCTGTTAAGTGTTCTTAACAAAGGAAAAAAGAGAGAGAGAAGGAGAGAGAAGGACCCAAGGAAACTGGGAGGTGTTGGATACATCGAACACCTTGATTGTGGTGTTTGCATGTGCCCAAACTCATCAAGTTGTACACATTAAATACGTGCAATTCTTTGTGTATCAATTATACCTCAGTAAAGTTTTTTTTAAAGAACGGAAGACACTTCCCACTTAACGGGATTTGTGCTGTTTTTAAGTTCATCTGATTTGTCTGTTTCATTCCATCTTCCCATTTGTTAAGAACGAAAGGACAGATTTCCTGTACGAGTCTGTCACATTGCACGAGCAGCCGTGAGCCTTGACAGTGTGGTTATGGAGTCAAGGAGGGAATAAGCAATGCAGCAACGCAGAGGTCCAGCCGGTAGAGAAGCAGAGGATATTTTAGGTTATTTGTTGCGTGTACGAATGACGAATCTCCTCTTTTATCAATAACTCAGCTAGGTACACATACCACTAACATAACGAGCAGCTACTATACGTCAGTTACCATGCTAATAATTCTCATCTAATAATTCATATCAATTAGGTCTAGCAATTGACCAATGAGGAACTGGCATGGCAAACTAAGACAAAGAAATATATAATAATGAAAGCAATCATTGTAACCTCAAATCAAAGGAGCTTAATATATCTTGGCAGTTGCCTGTCATTACTGGTTTTCACTAATGGTCCATGCCTGTGCTAAGCACTTCTCCTGCATCCTTAGATTATTTCCCATGATGCTCTGCCCCATGATGCTTCCTTGTCTTGAGTTCCACCCTAATAGTCCTATCCTCAATTCCTCATCATTTAAATGTCCACCTTCTTCAGGAAACTCCATGAATTATGGCTTTAGAATAAGGATGAACAACACGTTTTCATCCAGAAAAATAAAATTGTCTCAGAAACCTACAGCAGTACAAATTCCAAAGTTTGAGTATCAGAGTCTAAAATGATAACACATGGGGTATGTGTGGGTAGAGCTGCCAAGTCCCTCCCCTTGGCGTCCCTGCACCATTGTGTGGTAAAGCTACCTCACATCTCCTACAGCCTGAAGTTCTCACAGTTTCCTCTTGGATACACACCTACACACACGCACGCACACACACACGCTCATACGCATGCATATATGTCTCTAAGGAATATTTTTCAAAGATATTATAATCAAATTACAGTTAAAACAAAATTTCCCCGAAGACACGCACACCTGAGATTTTTCTTGCCCTGAAAAGTGAGGTATTAGTGCATATAAAACAAGCCCATTAAACTGCCTGCTCTGGAGTCCTTAAATTAAGCTATTCTAACCCTTCCAGAATGCAAAACAAACTGTGATTGAAAAATAACTCTTTATTTAATTCCATTACAAAATAAAACTAAGTAAAGAAGTTTAGCACATAAGCTCAACATACATGTCCATCCTTAGTTAAAACACATTAGAATTACATAATCCATTGTTTTGCTCATTCACATTCACCCAATAAACTCAGAAACAAGACTTTGGTGATCTATCTCCTAATTACCTTTAAAAAAGGTTCCCCTAATTATTCTTAGAAAATTCCTTGAAGTTCTTGGAACAAGCATGTAAGACTATCTTACATTCTGATTTTTCTCTGACTGGGTTCTCTACTCCACACCCTAGAAAAATTATATTAATTCAAGTCTCGATTCCTATTGTGTAGTCTCTGCAACACCAAATTCTCTCCTTTACTCATAGAAAAAAACCATCCATGTGCCTCCACTGCACCTTGCAGGGTCTGTCATGTCCCTAAAATGTTATTTCATTCACTTGGTTTCATGTTTTCCTACTGGACTGTATTTCCAGGATTTATCACAGGGTCTGGCACATACTGGGTGTTCAATATATATTTAGTGAATAAATGAGTAAATATTATTATATAACAAGTTTTTATAGCATTTCCAAATTAATTTGAGTTCAGAAACACAGAGAATGCTGAAGAGAACTGGCTCTCCAAACTTTCAGCCTGTGATTGCACATAAACTAAGCAGACTCCTGCAGGCTCAACTTCTGAGAAGAACCTGAGGCAGAAAATTAGAGAAATGTGGAATGAATATTTGAGGTGGAATGCTGTCAGTGAACAGGGAATTTTCACCACTGCTGCAGTTCCAGTTAGAGGCAGATCTACAGATGTGACTTGGGGTATCAAAAGCACCTGCTACAGTTTCATAAAACTTGTCTTCAGATGTCCTCTGCAGGTAATTAATAGCTTCTGTCTACCAGGTACTAAACCATGGCTTCTACCTTCCTTTTCACTTCCAACATTTTTTGAGATGTTATGTATGAATGCGTTTTCACAATGCTAAAATGGAAGTGTACTTAATGTAACATTTATGTGATCCTTTTAAAAAATCAATTTTACTAAACTATATTGACTGTCTGTATTATTTCCTTTCCAACCAGTTGTTGTGCATTGTAAAAGTTCAGAACCAGAGGCTGAGAAATTGAATGTGGCCTACTAAAGCACCTGGCCTGAGCTTGGTTTATAAAACTCTGTAGGATATTCTATTGTGAATATTATTGAATGATTCAAATGCTTGCATTAGATTCTTATCAAGTAGTGTCAGCCAAACTTTTATTTCATCATTGCCCAATACTCTTCATAAAATTCCGAAAATAAAAGTGACCTATATTAATTTCTCTTCCCATTAGCCACATCCTTCCTTTGTTAAACAGAAATTTGAAACTCTGCATTCTTTATATGTTTTATTCTGAATGAGTAAATAAGCCACATTCTAGGAATCAGGAACTGTTGAAATTGGATTAAACTGTTGTCAGCTCTAATGACTTTGATTATAGAAAAATAATATGCATTGGCCTCCTGAAAGACTTTTCTATGTGATGACTGACATATAAACAGCAATGGCATAATTGGCTCACAACATACTATGAAATCAGAAGATTTCATCTAAACTTCAAGGAATCATACCCTCTTCTGTAATTCCAGAACTATGTGCGATTACTTTCTTTGAGCAGGTGATGTTTATTAGCAAGGAAATGGAGTTAGATTGACATCACAAGCCTTCCTATACAAAATGTGGTCTCTGGAACACCTGCATGGACAGATCCTGGGAGGCTGTTAGAAATGTAGAAGCTCAGGCTGCTCCCCAGATATACTGAATCACAATCTGCAAATCTAAAAGATCCTTACATAATTCATATTCACTTGAAATTTGAAAAATACAGCTCTAAGTGACAGTTTTTCTTATTGAAAGTATATTTTATTTATGGAATTGGAGGTGGATGGTAATAATGTCCTTTGCTTTTTATACCATTTAGGCCACAGGCTTTCATTCTCTGGCTTGTACAACAGAGAAGCTAACCAGCTGGCTGGCTATTCAACAACTATTCCCAACTTCTCTTCTAATTTTACTCAGTTATCCTCCTCTTTGACAAATCAGGGTCTTCATAAATAATGAGAATATCCCCAGTCCCATGGAGTGAGCCATGACTGTTATAAAGTAATTCCATTGTTTCCTCCTTTTTACTTGAGGTTAGTGTAGGCTTGAGCATGTGACAATATTCTAAGCAGATTATATTAACCTTTTGTATTGCCTGAATCTTGCAGAAGGAATCAATAGAGAATTATAGTTCAAGGTAATTATGAACAAAGAAATCAGCAAAGACCAAGAAAATAGTATGTCAGAATTTGGGGGTGGGGGGACATATCTTTCAACTGTAAAGCACTGATACGTTTTTCTATACTATTAATGTATATTGCTATTTATTTTCTCTTTATTTAAGAATACTTCCTCCTAATGGCTCGATTATCCATAGACAAAAAAAAAAAAAAAAAAATGTGCTGTAAGAAAATCAATGTATCACAGTCTCAAACTTAGAGGTAATATTTAAATTACGCTGGAAAAAAGCTCTCTTTTCTCAGATGGACTTTTGTATTCTGGAAACGTTCACGAGATTTGCAGTTGGTTAAATGAGTCATGTTGACCTGAAGTTTAAGGAAGTCAGAAGGCTCTATATTTGAAGAGGGGCTTCAGAGAAGTTGCAGAGCTAAGACCAGGCTACTTTACAGCAGACCTGGGGAAAAGACAGTACCAATTTGCTCAGTGGATCTCCTTACCCTAGTGACACAACCCTGGGAAATGAGAGTAGAGGTTTTTATCGCCACAATTTTCTAACTAAAATATCTGAATTTTTAAAAGCTTAGGCTTTTAATCTCTCAAAGAAATATCCTTCTCAAGATCTGATCCCTAAACTTCCAAAAAGCACCCATGGATTTAGCAGGGAAAAAGAAAATACTATTTTTAAAGTTGGAAATTAATTTTCAGGACGGTTTCTAACCTCTGCCTCTTTACCAATAAATTACAGTTAGTAACAGTTAATCCCAGATAGAATAATGAATTCTATAAAAAGATGTATTCTTTTAATTTCTAATATGAGGGCACTTTATGGTTATCCAGTCCAATGCTATGATTTTACAAGTGAAGAAATTGAGGGGACTTCCCCAGTGGTCCAGTGGTAAAGAATCCGCCTTCCAATGCAGGGGACGCGGGTTTGATCCCTGGTCAGGGAACTAAGAGCCCACATGCCGCAGGGCAACTAAGCCCATGTACCACAACTACTGAGCCCGTGCGCCTCAACGAGAGAGCCCGCGTGCCACAAACTACAGAGCCCGTGTGCTCTAGAGCCTGTGTGCCACACTACAGAGCTCATGTGCCCTGGAGCCTGCACGCCGCAACTAGAGAGAGAAAAACCCGCAGGCCACAACGAAGAGACGCTGGCCGCAACTGAGACCCTACACAGCCAAAAAAAGAAAGAAAGAAAAAGATAATTAAAAAGAAAAAGATTATTTTTTTAAAAAAAGAAGAAATTGAAATCAGAGAGTTTAGGTGGTTTTCACAAAGTCACACCTACTTAGTGCCAGATTCATGACTGGACACCACGTTTCTTACCACTGGGTCCTAGGCTTCACTCTGTCTCTTGCTCTCATAATTATCAAACTCTCCAATGAATCATCTGGATGGTTCACAGCACATTTTTACTTGTGTATTAGTTATATGAAAATGGCATGCTTAATTTCAGACTCTGGATATACGTGAGGATATAAACCACCATGATATCCTACAGTTGTTTCCTAGCAAGAGGATAAGAAACATCTTGTTTCTGATTGTATACTTTTTTGTTTTCTAAAGATGTCTGTTACCAGAGTTTTTGATCGGTCATAGAGTGAATGTAATGACTACACATTTTTCTTCTAGCCACTATGTTGAGTCATTTACAGTTTTTTGAAAGAACTGTACTTTCCTAAACTCTAATGACATAACATTGTGAAAATCATTACTGACCAATGTTCCAGGGTCACAGTTTACTTTCAGTAATATTTAAACCTTCTATTTTGGCAATCTGGAAGTAATATAATCTCTAGGCTGAATTGTCATGTGTTCATTTTCTTTCTAGCTAGATGGCTTTTAATTGCTTCTATAACTGATGCATATATTGTACAATGTCAGAATGTCAAATTATAATAGTATGTATCCACAAGTATTTTCAATCTCTATATATTGTAGTCCTATGTTAACTTCATTTCTTATAGCTTCTTATGTGTGCAGTTTTCTGTCATTGTTATACAGCTGAAACCTTTGTAATTATTGGCATTTATCCCCTAACAATTTCAGGAAGTTTGTCAATCTGTAGATTTATTTTTCTTTTAATAAGAAATATAGTAATTAGAAAATATCTTAGCTAATAGAAACTCTACACCCATGTTATCTCAATGTAGGCATCATCCAATCTCTAATAATCTGATAGGTGGTTATCCACAATCAGGTGAATATCAGACTGCACTCCATTCAAATTGTTAGAAAAGTACTTGTTTATGTGGAGTTAGATTTTTCTCATCATAACTTCAATGCATTGGATTTAGTTTGGCCTTTGGAGTAATATAGAATAAGTCTACCATCTTTTCAAAGTGATGGGTTGTTTTTAATGTTTGTTTTTAATATTAGTGTTAGTTATTATATTGCACTTCCCTTTTCCAAGCCCTGAAATGATGATGATGATGATGGTATTTACTAAGTACGTACCATGGGCCAGGAAAGATTCTTAGTCTTTCACATGCGTTAGCTTATTTCATCCCCTCAGTAGACACATAAAGATGATACCAGTATTCCCACTTACCATATGAGAAAACTGATGCTCCGGGAGATTACAGTGCTTTCTAACAGTCGTATCAGCTAAGAAACTGGAAGTAAGAAGCAAACTTCGGTTTCTCTGACACCAAAGCCAAGTTCTTCCCAACGCCCCCACCCTGCCTTTTACTGTATCTCATGTTTCTTTATCCATTTTTCTTATCACAGAGCTCTTAAACTCATCATCAGAGTCTTACTCTCAATGCTTTCATTTGTTGAAATTTTTCTTTCTCTTGCTGTATAATCCGTATATCTTTTATATTATTGTTGTTACTTTAATAAAGGATTCCATTTCAGTAAGACTTTTGGCTTTCCACACAACGTAGCTGTTACAAGGTATGAATTGCTGAGCCCAGTTTCTCAAGCTAGCTAAAAATTTTAATTATTCTTTTATATTGTACACATTTAAGTACTTCCCGGTAAGTACGCCCATCCTTCTCCAAATGCCAGTTGGTTACTGTGGAGACATAAATGTAAGCTGGAAAGCGATCAGTCCACTAATTGATACGGACAGTCAATTAGGGCTTCAAAGGAGCTGGCTCAGTGTTTTACACATAGAGAACATGGGAGAAAGATTATAGTGTGTCGTGGCGTAATCTCTGTTGCTTCATTGTAGACCAGAGCTATATATACTACTGGATGGTTTCTACAGAAACTAAGCAAGTTTCTCACTGTTTGCTAATGGGATGGTAGCATTATGGGAAACAATATCGTGTGATTTGAACCTATTAGCTTTCCCTTTTTAAAGTTCCAGACTGAACCAATTCCGACTCTGCTCAGGTCAAAAGTCTTCCTAATCTCTGTGTTATGCTGATCAAACCTCAAACTGTCGGGTCAGATTATTTCCATTGGGCCAGTTCTATTTGTGATTAATTAAAATTTCTTCTTGACTGCACACAGTTCTTTTAAATGTATAATCCCTTTATTGTGTAGCGAATTGAGAATATGGTCCTAATTTAAAAACAAATACTCATGTGGGCCCCTCAGTATGATGTAAGCCACCAATTTCAGTAAAGAAAGAAAAATACAACATTTTACTATTTTTTCATGAGTGTATGAGTGCAATAACCGAGAGAAAATTATACATGACTTGCCTATCATTGCAGATTACAAGAACTGATTAAAGGGAAAAACTGCTTTATGTAAATAAAATGTATATGCAGAAAGCCTTGATTCCAGATTTTTATCCAGTGGCATTTTAGTTTTAGAAAAAAATAATCAAAGTTAAGAGTACATGAAAAAATTTTAAAGGTGGCAAACCTTCTCCTCATTAGACTATAGGAATTTGAATATTCAGGTTAATTTTCCTTCAGGTTATTCTATAATTTAACTGAAGAATTTAAACTGAAGTTTTGTTCTCTCTGTATATATGGTGATTACCTACATGATCTTTTATGTCGTGTTTATAATGAAGGAGAGGGCACCTTTCTGCTATTTTATTCATTTTCTACCTGCCAAGAAAACACTCATTTTGTAAAAAATTAAAGCCTTGCACACAACTGTTGTATTATCAAGAAGGTTGTGAAACATCAACCCTTTCCAAAACTAAACCTGACTTTTCTCATCATTAATGGGTCTCTCAAAAATACGTATACAAAATAAAGCAGTTAAATTAAGCAGTGCAGATAACTAGAGTATCGCTGAGAACACCAAAGCCGGCAAAGGACCTGGTGCTGGGCAGCCTTCGAATTCCCCTGGTGAAAGGCAGTAAGGAAAGAGATGAAAAGTTGGGGGACAGGGGAGAAAAGAGGCAGAAAAAGGTGGGCAAGAGATTCTCAGAGAGGGACTAGCAAAAAAAGATGTACAGGAAATTCTCAAGGCAGGCCAAAGGAAAGGAGAGCTCATGAAAGCTGGGGAGCTCTAATTTGAAAGAGGAGGGAGAGGGTTCTGCGGGGCTGGTGCATCAGCCAAGGACCTGCCAGTGGCCAGAGGGCAGGAGCAGAGGTCACGTGGTCATGGGCAAGGTGCCCAATCCCTGGCTGCTGCCCAGGAGCCGGCCCTGGTCCGAGTTGGGAGTGAAGGGATTAGACTATATGAAAGAAATGCACACTGCATTTGGGATAAGACATATAATAAAAAACGATCTGGTACTTTAATTAAATGTCAGGTGCCTTCTAAGTAAGCTGAGTGGTCTTAAAACCAACAAGTTTACTCAAAGCCTTGTTTACTCAAAACCTGAGTAAAGAAGAATCTACTTATAATATTCGTACTGAAACATTGCTGTCAGTCCATAATGCACAGTAGATGATGTGAGAAATTGTAGTGGGGGGAGGGGGAATGTGTTCTTGGGCTATAGCATCTGTTCATAATGGAACCAAAAAAGTCTCTGCCACTTGTTAGCTGTGAGACTGTGGACTTTAGGGAAGTCCTAAAATTAGATTTCACATTCCCAATTATCAAAGGCTCCAGTGACTCCAGCAAGAGATAAGTGTCTATAATTCTCTTCAATGTTTCAGGGAGAATTCTACCCAATAAACATTTTCCTCTAGCTCATAAAAGGCATCATCGTGGGCTCCCCTGGTGGCGCAGCGGTTGAGAGTCCGCCTGTCGATGCAGGGACACAGGTTCGTGCCCCAGTCCGGGAAGATCCCACATGCCGTGGAGCGGCTGGACCTGTGAGCCATGGCCGCTGAGCCTGCGCGTCTGGAGCCTGTGCTCCGCAACGGGAGAGGCCACAACAGTGAGAGGCCCGCGTACCGCAGAAAAAAAAAAAAAAGGCATCTTCAGTTTTAAACAGTATCCGAAAACTGTATTTTTTCACTAACCTTAAGCTGCTCTGCATCCATCAGTGATATAAAAATCTATAAAGCCAACCCGTGCAAGAAATGCATTAATGAATAATATGCTTTTGCATCCAGTCTTTTATATTTTCAAACACAATCAATGCAATTCTTCCCTTTATCTCTTTTAGGCTGAGCCATGGGCCAAAATGACCTTTATTTACTCTCATCTCCCACTCTGAGATGAATTCGTCAATTAAAAAATTCGGTTACTTTTTAAAAGTTAATATCATATATGAAGCTACAGATCCAAGTCATTTCTTTTCCCTGTCTTGTTGGTGTTACTGAGTGATCAAATACTGAAACCTCTTTATTCTTTGTGGCCTCAGCCTGAGCAGCACAAGAAGACCATCCTCACGTAAGCTGTGCCCTGATTCTCCCTGCATAGAGGACCTCTCTCAAAAATACCCACTCTGTTCTCCCAAGCTTCCTCCATTTTAAATAGCTTTCATCCATATGCTCAACCTTTTCATCATGTTCCATCCCCGCTTTGCCTTAATCAAAACCTCACTCTCCTTAAAAAATATTAAAACCTTGTTCTACATATATCCCTCTCAAGTATATCCCTCTCAAGTCAACACTGCTCATTTTCATACCCGTATGCGCCACATGACAGAGGGTCGAAACTATTGGATTACATGTGCTTGGCTTAGCTTTCAGTTGTGTTGAGACTGTCAAGATTCTGTCCTAAAGAGCATTTGAAAGCTTTGATCCCAACTTACTGGAATCAAACTGCTTCACATTTATTTCCACCTATTGATTTTCTATCCTCATAAAAGAGCCCTTGGACTAAGGAGTTTCAAGTCATTCCATAACATGCTACTCATGATGAAGAGACTAAATTTATCTCATCTTTTATCAAATTGTAGAACTCAAAGTGATACAGTTTACAAGGCTATTATATAAAGCAGATTATTCAGCAGTGGTAATATTAACGTCCAAGTCGAGTAATTTTGTAATGGAACTCCACAATTTTAGTGACAATCAACAATGTCTCCAGACATTGCCAAATGTCCCCTGAATGGAAAACTCCCCTGGTTAAGAACTACTGGCAAAAAGAAATGATTTTAAAAAATTAATTCCTTCTATCATGGGATTTATAAACACATCAATTCAGAGTGCAGCTGCAGAAAGGAAGGGCAACAAAATGTTAAGTAAGAAAACTTAAATACATAAGCCTGAAAATTTGGTCACAAAAGAGTTCCTAGAACAATAGGTGCATTAAAAAAATTTTAGAAGGCTCTATTCAGGTTAATGTGTCTGAAACTAAGGAATAAATTCATTTCATAATTATATATTCATTTAATTTATTCTTGGAATTACAAATGGATCTGATTTGGTTATTATCATTTTTCAGATACTCTGAAATAAGAAAAAAGCAGAGAACCATTTAAATGGCTTCAATGTAATGGATTCAGAGATGAATAAATGTATTCAATTGCAAAAGTAGATTTAAAATGTCCTGAGTCTATAATTACATCATTATCTTTTCTTAATATGCCATTTGTCATTAAAAAAAAACCACAGTGATTTATAATAACCTATTTATTTCATGACAAATCATACTCACAAAATCAAGGTTTGAATCCTAATTGAATACAGAATAATGCCAGGTACAAAGTGGCCAAAGACCATAAATATCAGTTGATGAAGATGAATTGTGAGGTCAAAGTAGCTAAATTTGCACCAAAAACATAATTAGTCTTTACTTTTACTGCAATGACTTTTTCAAAGAAGTAATAGTTATCATACTTGAACTATAAGCCTTACCATGAAGTTACCAGTTAGAATTCTGGGCTATCCAAATCAACTTCTCAAATACATTCATAGTATATAAAGCATGTTAGAATTACTTTAAAAATCAAATATTCTGAAGTGCATTAATGATGCCAACTCAGTCTGCAGCTGCTACAGCTGGAGGGTTATGACTCACTCCTCTCTTCCCTTGGCTTTGGGTTTTCTATTGTGGAGGAAGATGAATCCTCTCCTGGTTATGGTAGTGTGCACAGGATAACAAAATATCAAGAAAACTGTTTTTTTTTTAAGGTACCCGTATGTCATTTCTCTTTCATGACAAATATAAACATGGTGAAAAGCAAACAATTTACTTACTAAATTTGTAGTTTGATTTACATAGGTCCAAATTCGTGAATTTCATGTTCACTCCAAATTTATCATATAAATGTGATTTAGATGCCACTAAAGAAATTAGCTACTTTGGTTTTGCTACACTCATTCTAGAGAAAAGTATCTGAAAGCTGTTTTATTAAATTGACAGATTATTTCTGGGTAGTTCTGAATTTACTTTTACTGTTAGTTAACCATTAACTGACAGACTGGTCTAATTTAAGTGATATTTTAAAAGACAAATAGGTCTCCATTAAGGAATGGAGCTCTTTAATTTTAGAAACTAATAGAAATGATTCAGTTGTTCAACTATTCCTGACAGGCAAGCAATCCATTATACAGTGAATTCCCAATTACACTAAAACTTTTGATTTTTCTGAAATTTTAATTTTTGACTACACAAAAATATGAGTTAATTTATTCACAGTCAAAAGTCTTCAATGCAAAGGGAAGTGATGCATGGTTGTTTAGATCTTAACTTTTGAGTTAACTCTGTATTTGCATCTTGAGTCTACCACTTTCTAGCTGTGTACACTTAGGAAACATCCACAAACCCCAACACGCTCATCTGTAAGATGAGACAACGTCCTGGGCCACCGAGAGAATTCAAACGGGATAACTTGCTTAAAGTGCTTAGCACAGTGACTGGCACAGAGTAAATTATCACTAAGTAATTTTATTATTATTGCTAATAAATTAGTTTTGTACAAATTAATTCAACTTACTATTTGGGCATTCTGTGAAAACACAAACTTACATTACTGAATTTTCTTGTGTTACTACATTAGACATAACTTCAAAAACAACTGAATTTATGAAGCTGGCTTCATTTTTTTATTTATTGTTTATTAAAGTATAGTTAATCTATAATATTATATTAGTTTTAGGTGTACAGCACAGTGATTCAGTATTTTTACAGATTATACTCCATTAAAAGTTATTACATGATAATGGCTATAATTCCCTAGGCTATTTAATATGTCCTTGTTGCTTATCTGTTTTATACATTGTAATTTGTATCTCTTAATCCTAGCTTTATAGCTTTAAATCCCAGTTTAAACATTAGACATTAATATTATGCTAATTGATATTAGTTTGTAGTAGTCTTTACATAATATTTATGTTCTATTTTATTTTGCTTTACATAGACTTTTTTTTCATTCAGAAAGGCTAATGAGTTTTACCAAATCCTGTTTCAGTTGCAAGTGATATGATTATATTGATTCATTTTGACTTGTTCCTGAAATAAATTATTCTGAGAGGTTGCTAATATTGAATAATCACTGAAAAACTAAGCTTAAAATCTTGCTCACTTTTTCACAAAATCCTAGATAACATAATTTTTATTTTGATTTTTTTCATTGATCCTTGGATTTTCTTCTAAAGTGTAGTTATTTTAAGATGCTAAAGTTTTGGCATGTGTGCGTTTAATTTTTTGACTTAATTTCAAGTGATATTGGCTTATGCTGAAGCAATATAGCCTGCGTCTAGTAGAATTCATTGAAGTTTTTGAGGGGAGATCAATATATGACCAATTTAGTATATTTTTAAAGAAATGAGAGACAGATGTTTCACCTCTGCTTTAGGTCTTTACACAGCAATACTCATTTACTCATTTTTCATTATTATATATATGTATATAATAGTCCCTGTTGATTTTATTATTTGATATTTTCATAGTCTTGTTTCATTTTCTATGTAATTCATTAGTACAGAAGAATATATAATAAATCTCTCATTACAACTGTATTTTGAAAGAACTTGTATTTCAAGGCTTTTTCCTTTATGAATGCATTACCATGAAACAATGGAAAATTTTATTTATTATTATACATGCTGTGTGACTTGTACCTTATTTTCCTTTTTAGTTTCTCTTCAGCTTCTATTAATATTGCATTCTTTTTGTATTTTATTTGGAATTTCATGATGATACACTGATTTATCCATATTTCTTTTGGTGTATCTACTAAAGTACACCTTTAATATTTGCATGGTATTAACAGGGATATAATTTTATTGTCTTCCTTGTGGACAGGCAACTGCACTACACTATTGTTTTTTTAATAATCCATCTTCTACTCAGTTTTAAAAGTGTTCCTCTCTCAGATATCAAGATTCTGCATGTGTGTTTCTGAGTTCTCTGTCTTATTTGTTTTGTCTATCCCTGTGCCCATGCAACATTTTTAAATTAACATAACTTTACATATTTTGAAATCTGGGAAATCCACTGCTTCTCTGAGGTAGTTTACAGATGGTTGCAGTATTTCTACTCTCCTCCTACACAGAGATAGGACTCATCCCTGGATCTGATCCTTCCCAAGGAAGGACATATGCTTAGCATAGTACCCAGCATTCGAAATTTTCCCAGCAGAATGAGTTTAGCACCTTTTCAATATCCCTGACCTTTGGACCCCTAGCCCAGTATTAATAAATTGCTCCAACTCACACACCTCAGTGTGTAAGTCTTCCTGACTTATCTCACTAGAATCCTTCAGGCAATTCATTTTATCAGTGTGGCCCCGCATCTAATACTATAAAGAATCAGAAAACAAAATTGTCAGATTAAGAGGAAATTTATAGAGTGAGGGGAAGATGGAAGAAATAAAGCTAGATTCCTTGAGTGTCACAAACCTATAGAGAGAAACAAGGTGGTGGACCTGCAGAAGAGAGCATTAGATCACTAGGATCACTAGTCCCAGATCAGAGGCAATATGGATAAGAAAGCAAAACCGCAGATGATCAATCTCTCCATCTGTGTTACAAACTGTCCCTTTACCCTCATCAAGGGTCCTTGTTCTTGAAGAATTTGTACTTCACTCTTTGGATGATAGAAACATCTAAGGAAATTAATGTATACAAGCACCTTCTTACCATACCCATTAAGCTTTGCCTGCAAGAAATTTTCTTTTGCTGCCATCATTCATACCCATAAAGAGGCTTCATGGAAAAAAAAAAAGATTTATAGAATTTTGAGATCAAGTTTGTAAACTCAATGTCCTATAATTCTCATGCATGAAGGGAGATTATGTCTCCAATCTTCTCTACCTTAAAAATCTCTAATCAAGTAAATATCATACTTGATTGCATTATGACAGCCTATATCCTTACCAGAGAGATGGGAAAAGAGAGATTAGCATTTGATCATTACTCTGAAATGTTAGTTTTTAAATTTATATGCTCTCGAAAAAATTATTTAACTATATTGTTCTAGGCCAATAAATAGCTTTGAAAAATGAACATCTATCTCAAATCATATAACCAACAATTAATAAAGATAACATCACTTTTATTTCCTTTGCTTACTGAATTTATTGTGATGTCAAAATTACTGATCCTATGTAAATTACCTCGGCCTGGTCCTATAGCAAATTTTGGAGTAATTATTTAATTAATTTAAGTAACTTTATATTAAATAAGTTCATATATATGGTTCATCCATCAAATATTTACTTTGTGTTACTTTGTTAAACAAATGGAAAAGAAACAAATTACAAGGCTCTAGGTTTGGAAGAAAGTTAATAAATAAAACTAAGGTAGAATCACATTTATTTCCCTGTCATGCACATTTGTTGTTGATCAACCCAACTTTACAACAGGACTCAGAAGATGAAATTTACAAATACATACTGTAAAAAATTCAAGTGTTTTTAAATATATGAGTTTTTAAAGATGTATGTCCTCAATTTAAGGATTAAAAAAAAAAATTCTCCCCCCTCAGCATTTTATAAAATTTAATGCACAAATAGATATGCATCCCAAAGTGTCAAAAGATTATTTTCATATGTTGGCAGATTCAGTCCATGCCTCTCTTAAAAATTTGGAACTTGTTTGCTTCTAAGGCTGAGTGCATTTTGGAATAACTTTTGTTAGCTACAAATAACAATCTTTTCAGGCCCTAGCAACCAGGCTCTGCTTTAGCAAAGGCATTTGAAGAGTTGCTTTCACTGCCTTTACCCTTCCCCTTACACCCTTCTCAGGTTCCTACCATTCCATTTTTTAAACTAGAGAGAGAGAAAGGAATGAAAAAAGGAAGAAAGGAGAGGAAGGAAGGAAGGAAGGAAGGAAGGGGGGAAGGAAGGAAAACTTGTATAAAAGGATGCAGTGCAGTGTTTCACAGTTCAAAATTATGCAAAAACCAAATGTACACTTCTCACCTGCTTACCATGCAAGTTTGGGGATACAGTTCTTCAACAAACAACAGGTTTATTGATTATAAAGATTCCAGTAGAGATTTTTAGCCAATGTGTGCTGTTTTTGTGAAGAAGAAAAAAAAGTAATTTGGAATTGAGCCACCTTTATTTTAAGTTCCCTAGTCAATATGTTGCCACAGCAACCAAAGTTCTTGTTATCCGGGAAAAGACAGATGTCTTTGCTTCAATCAGGATGCAAAGCTTGAAGAAGGAAAAAAGAAAAAAAAAAAAAAAAAAGCAATGAAAATTCATCATTTCCTGATTTGAAATGTGAATTGCTCTGAGTTGGCTTTCAGCCATAGCCCTTATCCACAGTATCCTTCAATATGTATTCAAGTCCCTCAATATTGCAATACTTCATTTTCATTAATTAAATAATTACATCAAATGTTGTCTCATGATTCATTCGAATGAGTTCATTGCCAAAAACAGTTATTATTAAATTTCAAGTAGTTCATATTATTGTGCCACGTATTGACAAATATGATGTTTAACTTTACTTAGTAAGAGTGGTTGTGTCCACAGAAAGAAAACGATGGGAACCACGAAAGGAAAGCATAGAGTGAGGACCAGAAAGCCACCTATGTTTTTAATTAACTGTTTGGCTACATGTGCTTTTTCCTTCTCACCCTTCAAGTTTTACTAAAAAGAAGGTTAAACAATTTATGGATGTTTAGACTAACAAGGGAAAAAAAGGAGACAATAGCAGACTAGATATGACAACAAATTTTTGAAGATGAAAAACAAATAGAATAGTAAGTGAATTAACAAAATAGAGAAAGTTTCGATCGAGCTGTCTGGACAGGAGGATACTGAACAGCCATGAGTAAATTTACATGGAATTACAGATAGACTTAGGTTCAAGGTCTACAGAAGGCAGAGTGTGAAGACAGAAAATCAAGAGATTGGTTGAAAAATCTGTTTCAAGAAAAGCCAAAGTTTTTAGCCCCTTTTCACCTACTGTTTGTGCATGGGGTAGGCAGGACTTACACTCCTGAGACTAAGATACCAGACAGATTCAGTTGAGAGGGAGGGGGGCCCAGCTCTCAAAGTAGGAAATTTAATTAAAAGTTTGCATATTCTATACTACTCTACAATTTTTTTTAATTTATCGGTATTTTAGTTAATCAACTTTATTTTTCAGGACAATTTTAGTTGTACAGGAAGGTGAGCAGAGAGTTCCCATGTATCTTCTCTAAACACTGTTTCCTCTTTTATTAACTGCTTGCTTTAGTGTGGTACTTTGTTACAATTGATAAGCCAACATTGATACATTTTTATTAGCAGAAAGCCATAGTTTACACTGTCTCTTTTTTTTTTTTTTCTTTTTTCTGCCGTACGCGGGCCTCTCACTGTTGTGGCCTCTCCCGTTGCCGAGCACGGGCTCCGGATGCGCAGGCTAAGTGGCCATGGCTCACAGGCCCAGCCGCTCCGCGGCATGTGGGCTCTTCCCGGACTGGGGCACGAATCTGCGTCCCCTGCATCAGCAGGCGGACTCTCAACCACTGCGCCACCAGGGAAGCCCACACTGTCTCAGTTTTTTGGGTTGTTCTGTTCTGTGGTTTTTGACAAATGCATAATGCCATGTGTCTACCATTAAAATATCATTCGGAATAGTTTCACTGCTCTGAAAATCCCCTGTGCTTCACCTATTCATCCCTCTTCCCATATTATTCCACCTGAACTTCTGCCAACCACTGATCTACTTACTGCTCTGTAGTACTACCTTAAACAGTATGTCATACAGTCAGAATTGTACAGTATGTAGCCTTTCACAATGGCTCTGTTCACTTAAAAAACAAGTCCAAGCAGACTAGGTAAAGTGAAAATATACATGTTGATACTGGAAGAAGGCTTTAAGGAAGAAAATGTGACAATTTTGGATACTGATTCAAGCCAACAATATCCCACACAGGTCGATATGTCCTGGGAGCAGATGCCCCAAACAGGTCAGAACCAGGGGCTTTATTAATTCTGTCCTTGTATTTATCACATATGTCTCAGCTACTCTAATGATTTAAATTTTCCCTGTGGTAAAGAAAACTAATATCAGGAGAAATACTTTAGATTTTCCAGTTATTCAAATATATTTTCTCATCTGATTTTCACAAGCCGCATTATCCAAGGGACAGTCTCAGTTAGGGGTGCAATCCACAACCACAGAGTAGAGCAGCAGCTCAAGGTGCACCAAAGGGTTGGATCTCATCCATGAGTCTTGTGTTTTCAGTAACTGAGTTAAACAGTACAAATGTTCAGCTCATCACAGCAGAACATATTTCTTGGAACTAACTTTTTGGATGACTGATTTTTTCACATAAAAAGTACAACGATTCCTTCCCAGAATATTTGAATATTCATTTCGTTTTTTATAACTGATTCTATATAATAAACTGTAAAGTTCATCACTATACATAATCATATGTATAGCCTCAAAGTTCACAACACAGTAAATCAGCTGCTTTTTAAATGCTGGAATGTATCTGTATTTTTATGGCAATAATTAAATTACCATTTGGCTATATTTTATCACATATGGTACACTTAAATAGTTAAGCAATATTAGTCACCTGTTTTGTATTACACTTGTATTACTTATTATACAAAATATGTTACATAGATCATACTTTGTTTTGACTATTGAAAAACTATGCCCACTATGTTTAGTGCCATAACCTAGTAATTCCACAAGAGTTCCAGAGTCCCCTTGGGAATTCCTCATATTGACACGACATCCTTAATTGCCAGAATCTACATTTGGATATCTATGATTTTGCTAAAAAATATGTAGAAACCCGTGTAGCCAAGCAATTATCCCTTTGGCTATTCATCAGAGGAGTCTCAGGAGACTAAGCATTTCTATTCTAGGGCTGGAATGATTTACCCTTTGAAAGAAATGTAAGGAAATAAGATAAGCTCAAAATTGACTTTCAGACTATTACTTTGAAAGGAAATGTTACCTACATAGAAGACCTTTAGTGAAACAACTAAATGCCTATTTAACATTTGTAACATGTTAGGAGCCATATTATTATCTATATAAAGAGTTGAAAGATATCTCCTAAGACTCCCTTGAGTCACAACACTGTCAGCAGAATCCAATGAAAACCTGTTCTGTTTTAAAGAATTGCTCCTAGAAAGACTATGCAAGAAATTCTTCTTAAAGAAATTGGTCAGATGATTATTATGATCTAATCTATGACTCAATCTGTTTTTTGATCATTACTAAAAATGAACTAATGGAAACAAATGTGAATGATTACCAATCTGCATGGAGTTTGAATGGACCTGGAAGACCATTATTGAGTAACTTTTCAGACTTCTGATTTTCCACGAATTCATCTTAAGTTGCTGCCTCAAAATCTATTTTCTCAAAATCCATCCTGTGGGAAGATTAAGGAGACATAATTTTCCCTATTTCTCCCACTATGTACAACAAAAACCCTGGCATTATTATTTAAAGCAAACATAGGAGAAAAAAGGCAGAACAGCTAGGGACCTTGGGACCCAAGGAATGACATGATGATGAGTTTCCTGAGTTATCTTTTTGCTTCATATGTGGCAGACTTGGAGCTGAAGAAAGTGGCAACTGAGAAATGCCAACAGACACAAGAAAAAAAACAATTCTGCTCTCCCTAATGAAAAAAAAAAAAAACAGGGTAGCCCACTCAGAGAGATACTTTTAGACAGTAACTGTTCTACTCAAGGCAAACATCACAGGAAAAATGAAGGCCTCATCCCCATCTGCACCAGCAAGGGCAGAGCGGCGGCGGCAATGAGGTGTCCTCCCTCCACCAGCTGGGACGGTGTCAGAAAAGGCTGAATGGAGGCTTAGGACTTTCACAAGCTCCCAGAGATAATGGGGCCACCCCTCCATGGTATCAGTGGAGGGCCGGGGAGCCAGACTTCTGCCTCTGCCCAGCAGTAACAAGGAACCCTCTGCTCATGTGTTGTTAGACTGAGTGGGGAATCTAGATTTCTACCTTCATCTGGCAGTAAAGAGACTTCACTGATTTCCCCTCTCCCTCTGTCCCTGCCAGGATAACGTCAAACAAACAAACAAACAAAAAAGCTAAAACAGAGGCTAAATAAGATGCAGAGCTTCATAATACAGTTCCAAAAATTCCCAAATATCAATCAAATGTCACTTGCTACACAAAGAACCAGGAAAATCTCAGGGGAAAAACAACCATCAGTAGAGGAGAAACACTGAGAAGACAGAGATGTTAGAATTAACTGAGAAAGACTTTACAGCAACCATTATAAAATCGATTCAACAAGCAATTTTGAGTGTGTTTAAACCAATCAGAAAACATAAAAGCTCCGTAAAGAAACAGAAAATCTCAGCAAAGAAATGGAAGTTAAAAAGAAGACCAAATGAAAATTTAGAACAGAAAAATATAATGACTGAAATAATAAAACTCAATGGATGAGCTCAACAACCAGATGAAGGTGGGAGATGAATCAGTAAACTTGAATGTATCGATAGAAATTAGCAAATCTGGACAAGAGAGAGAAAATAAACGCAAAAAAAGAAAAAAGAAGAAGAAGAAAAGAAATAGACAAATGATAAGAGCCACAGGGGACTTGTGGGAATATAATAAAGGATCTAACATTTGTGCCATCAGAGACCCAGAAGGAGAGGATGAAGAGGAAGGGGCTGCAAAGTATGCAAATACATGGCAGAAAGATTTCTGAATCTGGCAAAAGAAATAAACCTACATATTCAAGAAGCTGAGTGAACTACAAACAGAATAAACCCAAAGAAACACACCAAGACACAACATAATCAAACTTCTGAAGATAAAGACAAAGAAACATCTTAAAAGCAGTGGGAAAAAAAAAACCCTCCATGTTATCTAGAGGTGAAAAACAGTGGATTTGAATGTGGGTTTGTGATAATGAACTTTATTTCTTATTTCTATTTTTCTATATATTTTTTTCATTTTCTTTAAAACAAGCATTTGAATTCTGTAAAGGAAAACAATTAAAATTTAAGTAGTGCTAATCTTTTTTTCTCTCTAATTTTTCAAGAGCTGAAAGAAGTGAACTGTCAACCCAGAATTCTACATCCAGTGAAATATTTTGCAGGACTCTAGGGAAAATCAAGATGCTCTCAAATGAAGAAAAAAATAAGAGAAACTGTCACCATCAGACTTACCCTGCACATCAGATCCCAATAATCTGACTCAGATGTTTTCTCCACAATTCTGACCCAAAAAGGTCTACCTAAACATAGGAAAGAGTGAGAAATCATGAACACTTTAAATCTTTTATACAGCACTACTGAACTGATTGTACACACTATTTATGTTGAAATTAACAATAATGTTTTCTAACATAGGTTTTGTCACTCTCATTTAGTCTTTTCAGTATAATCATGAAATATGTCAATAGCCCTTCCTGATAACTTACAGATGGCTACCCAGATCAGATAAATCTCTGGAACCAACAAAGATTACAATCTAAGACCCAGAGTAGACAGAAACAGTTAAACCTTAGACAGTGTCACCTCAACATATCAGAATGAAACACCTTTTCTACAGATTTAAAAATTAGAATGAAAAAAAAATTCGCACTATTTAAATTTGGTTTTGTGGTAATGGACTTATTTCTATTTTTTTAACATCTTTATTGGTGTATAATTGCTTTACAGTGGTGTGTTAGTTTCTGCTTTGTAACAAAGTGAATCAGCTATACATATATCCCCATATCCCCTCCCTCTTGCATCTCCCTCCCACCCTCCCTATCCCACCCCTCTAGGTGGTCACAAAGCACTGAGCTGATCTCCATGTGCTATGCAGCTGCTTCCCACTAGCTATCTATTTTACGTTTGGTAGTGTATATATGTCCATGCCACTCTCTCACTTCATCCCAGCTTACTCTTCCCCCTCCCTGTGTCCTCAAGTCCATTCTCTACCTCTGTGTCTTTATTCCTGTCCTGCCCCTAGATTCTTCATTCTATATTTTTCAAAAACCCAAGCATTTGAATACCGTAAAGAAAAAAATTTAAACATTGTCTAATTTGGTAAATATGATTATGCCACCCATCCTCAGACTCAGATTCTAATGTAGGTAATATGTGATGTGTAAGTAAGTATTTGGCAATGCACAGTAAGAGTTTGGGAAATCTGCCTACAATGTGATAATCTCCTTAGGATGTCTCTTCTTCACGGAGAATAAACTCTTTATTCTTTAATTTTTTTTATAAATCCTCTTCCATCTGTTATTTGTCTGCCCTTCTCATACTATTCTCCTTGATAATTTCACGAGCTTTATCTTTCTTTCTTATAATACAATCCTAATATTTATCTACTGTCTCTCGCAAATATACGTGTGTGGGTATATGTAGATGTCTATGTGTGTTTGTAATGTGTGTGTGTATATATATATGTATTTGTATGTACATATGTGTACTTGTGTGGGTTACATCTATGCATGTGCCTGTGCCTGTATGTGTGTATGAGTCTGTGTGTGTGTAGTTAGGTGTGTGTATTGATTACATATGTGTTTGTGTGTTTAAGTGTGTATATTTGTTTTTATCTATCCATCTATCTACCTCTAAACTTGTATGTCTTCTTGTCTACCTACCTAATTACCTCCCACTTATCTCCCTATAGTCCAAAACAACAATCACTTCACACCTTTTACAATACTGTTTCACTTAACAAATTCAAATAACTCTCTTATCAAAAATATATGCCCAAGGATTCTTCAATATACAAATCAATCAAGGTAATGAACCATATTAACAAACTGAAGGAGAAAAACCATATTATCATCTCGATAGATGCAGGAAAAGCTTGCGACAAAATTCAACGTGCATTAATGATAAAAAACCCTCCAGAAAGTAGACATAGAGGGAACTCACCTCAACATAATAAAGGCCATATGTGACAAACCACAGCCAACATAATTCTCAATGGTGAAAAACTGAAACCATTTCCTCTAAGATCAGGAACCAGACAAGGTTGTCCACTCTCACCACTATTATTCAACATAGTTTTGGAATTTTTAGCCAAAGCAATCAGAGAAGAAAAAGAAATAAAAGGAATCCAAATCGGAAAAGAAGTAGTAAAGCTGTCACTGTTTGCAGATAACATGATACTATACATAGAGAACCCTAAAGATGCTACCAGAAAACTACTAGAACTAATCAATGAATTTGGTAAAGTAGCAGGATACAAAATTAATGCACAGAAATCTCTTGCATTCCTATACACTAACGATGAAAAATCTGAAAGAGAAATTAAGGAAACACTCCCATTTACAACTGCAACAAAAAGAATAAAATACCTAGGAATAAACCTACCTAAGGAGACAAAAGACCTGTAAGCAGAAAACTATAAGACACTGCTGAAAGAAATTAAAGATGATACAAACAGATGGGAGAGATATACCATGTTCTTGGATTGGAAGAATCAACATTGTGAAAATGACTATTCTACCCAAAGTAATCTACAGATTCAATGCAATCCCTATCAAACTACTACTGGCATCTTTCACAGAACTAGAACAAAAAATTTCACAATTTATATGGAAACACAAAAGACTCCAAATAGCCAAAGCAATCTTGAGAAAGAAAAACGGAGCTGGAAGAATCAGGCTCCCAGATTTCAGACTATACTACAAAGCTACAGTAATCAAGACAGTACGGTACTGGCACAAAAACAGGAATATAGATCAATGGAACAAGATAAAAAGCCCAGAGATAAACCCACACACATATGGTCACCTTATTTCTGATAAAGGAGGCAAGAATATACAGTGGAGAAAACACAGCCTCTTCAATAAGTGGTGCTGGGAAAACTGGACAGCTACATGTAAAAGAATGAAATTAGCACACTCTAACACCATACACAAAAATAAACTCAAAATGGATTAAAGACCTAAATGTAAGACTGGACACTATAAAACTCTTAGAGGAAAACATAAGCAGAACGCACTATGACATAAATCACAGCAAGATCATTTTCGGCCCACCTCCTAGAGAAATGGAAATAAAAGCAAAAATAAACAAATGGGACCTAATGAAACTTAAAAGCTTTTGCACAGCAAGGGAAAACATAAACAAGATGAAAAGACAACCCTCAGAACAGGAGAAAATATTTGCAAATGAAGCAACTGACAAAGGATTAATCTCCAAAATTTACAAGCAGCTCATGCAGCTCAATATTAAACAAAAAACAACCCAATCCAAAAATGGACAGAAGACCTAAATAGACATTTCTCCAAAGAAGATATACAGATTACAACAAGCACATGAAAGGATGCTCAACATCACTATCATTAGAGAAATGCAAATCAAAACCACAATGAGGTATCACCTCACACTGGTCAGAATGGCCATCATCAAAAAATCTACAAACAATAAATGCTTGAGCAGGTGTGGAGAAAAGGGAACCCTCTTGCACTGTCGGTTGCAATGTAAATTGATACAGCCACTGTGGAGAATGGTATGGAGGTTCCTTAAAAAACTAAAAATAGAACTACCATCTGATCCAGCAATCCCACTCCTGGGCATATACCCTGAGAAAGCCATAATTCAAAGAGACACATGAACCCCAATGTTCACTGCAGCTCTATTTACAATAGCCAGGACATGGAACCAACCTAAGTGTCCATCGACAGATGAATGGATAAAGAAGATGTGGCACATATATACAATGGAATATTACTCAGCCATAAAAAAAATGAAATTGAGTTATTTGTAGTGAGGTGGATGGACCTAGAGTCTGTCATACAGAGTGAAGTAAGTCAGAAAGAGAAAAACGAATACCATATGCTAACACATATATATGGAATCTAAAAAAAAAAAAAAATGGTTCTGAAGAACCTAGGGGCAGGACAGAAATAAAGACACAGAGGTAGAGAATGGACTTGAGGACACGGGGAGGGGGAAGGGTAAGCTGGGACGAAGTGAGAGAGTGGCATGGACATACATACACTACCAAATGTAAAATAGATAGCTAGTGGGAAGCAGCCGCAGAGCACAGGGAGATCAGCTCGGTGCTTCGTGATCACCTAGAGGGGTGGGATAGGGAGGGTGGGAGGGAGACACAAGAGGGAGGGGATATGGGGTATATGTTTATTTATAGCTGATTCACTTTGTTATAAAGCAAAAACTAACACATGATTGTAAAGCAATTATACTGCAATAAAGATGTTAATATATATATATGTGTATATATATATGCCCAACACCTAAAATACACTAGGGACAATGCCAGTTACTGTAATTACAAAGTTTAAACTGTACAGTTTCTGCCCTTAAAAATCTTTTCTGTTCTTAAAAAACACTTTTAGTAAATTGAGATTCTGGATATACAACTAAAATGTAATTTATTTTAGTCCCTGAACCAAAATTATGTGATTGTATCTAAAATTTCTGAACATTTTATTATAAAAATGTTTAAATTCCTTAGTCTTGCACATCAAGTTTTAATAATCTGACTCAGGTGTCCTTTCCAGTGTCCACTGCCCTGCCCTAATGACTTCTGACATCTAACTCTGTTCTAGTAGACCTGAGTAATTCACTATTTCATAAATATTCATGCCTCCTCAATTGCCTCAAAATGTTGACCATGTTATTCTTTTTTGGCCTATATCTTCTCTCTCTTCCAATTTCTTTCCTTTGTTTTGCTTTGTTTTGTTTTTTACTATATATATCAATTCACTAATATATACATTTAAAGAATTTTTAATTTTATATTGGAGTAGAGTTGATAAACAATTGTGTTGTTTTCAGGTGTACAGCAAAGAGATTCAGTTATACTTACACATGTATCTATTCGTTTTCAAATTCTTTTCCCATTTAGGTTATTACAGAGTACTGAGCAGTTTCCTGTGCTATACAGTAGGTCCTTGTTGGTTATCTGTTTTAAATATAGCAGTGTGTAAATGTCAGTATCAAAGTTTTTTTTGTTTTTTGTTTTTTTGTTTTTTTTTTTTTTGCGGTACGCGGGCCTCTCACTGTTGTGGCCTCTCCCACTGCGGAGCACAGGCTCCGGACGCGCAGGTTCAGCGGCCATGGCTCACGGGCCCAGCCGCTCCACGGCATGTGGGATCTTCCCGGACCGGGGCATGAACCCATGTCCCCTACATCGGCAGGCAGACTCTGAACCACTGCACCACCAGGGAAGCCCAGTATCAAAGTTTTAATGCCTTAATCTGAACCACCTTTCCACACTAGCATAGATTCCACCTGTAACCTCCACTTCCCTAATCACCTTCCTTCAGCTGGCATGTCAGTGCCTATCACAGTGTTAGGCACTAGGGATATAGCCATTGACAAAAGGGACACTGTTCCCACCCACATGGAGTTTAGGACCCAGCAGTAAAGGAGGATAGTTAACAAATTGTTTAAAATAAATACCTGACAAAGAGTGCAGAAGTGCTGTGAAAGCAGACACAGAATACTATGGACGCTTGTGGCAAACATGGTCCAGTTATTTAAGTGGAAGAACATTGCTGGATGGCAAATTCTTTGAGAGGAGAGACTACATGTCTGTGGCACCTCCAGGGTACCTTGTATACATAGAAGGCATTCAAATAATATTTACTAGATGGATAAATAACTTAAAATATACTTAAAGTATTTACTCAATTCATAGTAATAAGAAACTGAAAAGGCTGATCGTATTAGAATGCTTTTCATTCTACATAACAGTGATATAGCAAGCAAATATTGATAACTAAGATTCTAATAGAACTTTACCATATCCTCTTTATTTCAGTCAATGGATGTTCTTAGTAGACCATATAAAGACACAGAAATCAAACTGTGATTTTAGAAGATAACCATAATTGTTGTTCTGTGACTTCAGGAATAAACCATTTATTCTAAAATAACAAAGATGCTCAGTGAATGAAAAAGCTTGATGAGTGCATTAACATATTAAAATTATTCTGGGAGTAGAAAAAAATCCCACTAATTAAACAAACATCACAACCTCACCAGTGCTTGGCTATCCATTAGACCAGAAATCTCTGGATGCAATCTCAACCAACATATACAAAGTGCTGCTACTTTGAGACATCATTATATTTCTGAAAATCTACTCCAATTTCAACTTATTATATTGTATTTCATATCTTGTCTTAATTTTAATACAGGAAAAAATCGGGTTCAAGGATTTATTTTTTCTAAAAGATTTTATACAATCACTGCCTGAATTTAATGAAAGTGATTTTAAAAGACTGCTATCATTTGAGCTAGGCTGAAATAATAATGACAATATACTAGCAGATGGATAGAGCAGTTTAATCACCAGACTAGTAATAATTCGATTTCCCAAATCCAATGTTTCAAAATATGGATGCATTCATTGATAACTTAAGTGTGAAGTAAAGAGAACATGGAACCTTAGAGAATAGTTATTTTTAAGGGGTTAGTTATTATGTGACTTCAAGTAAATATGTACTTCTACCCATTCCCCTCAAGCTCTTCTCAGATTATTTCCATGTATTTTATCAAACAGTTAAAACACTGGATCTGAACCCCATCCAACAGATCCTACTATTTTCACTCAGTCTATTTTTTTTTTCAGTATGTTAAAATTATTGAAGAGAAAAGAATTTTGATAGGAACTGAAACATAACAGGAACTTTTGATTTCATGTTTCCTAAGTAAGTTATCTGAGGTCCTTGAAGCCAAGAAATTTGTATTTTTCATTTTTTAGGATTTATGAATTTATGGTTTTGAAAAAAATGACGGAAAGAAGGCAAACAATACAGAAAAGTACAAAACATATGGGAAAATATCTACAAATTCTATCACTTGTAAATTACTATAATCATCTTACTATGAATAGCATTTCAGGCATATCTCCAATTTACTATGTATAAATAGAAGGATATACAAATGAAAGGAAAGATGGATAGCAGATATTTGGCTGGGTGGATAGATGGATGGGTGGATGGGCATGGTATTATAAAACCAATATTATATTATTTTGTCATTATAGTGAAAAAATAAATTTTACTTAAATTTTATTGTATTTAAATTTACAGAAGAAAGAGAAACAACTAAAAACAAAGCAATTCCCAAACTTTAGATGAATATTCTTTCAGAATGAGATAGCCTCTTAACCATTATGAAGTTAAAATCACTTTAACTACATTTATTTTATACATTATTTTACTTCCTATTATAAAGTACTAAGATATTAACACTATTTATTAATGAAATTTGTTAGTTATGTTATTTTTATATTATCAAAGTTTCAAATATTTATTTTTCTTTTTTAAAATTGTAATTCCAACCAGTATTTAGTCTTGATTCTGTTTTTTAATGGAGTCAATGCTCACCACCAGCTCCTTTACCATACCATCCTGTTTCTGATGGCTTTATTTGTATGTTCCCTTTTGAGGCAAGATTTCACTTTTAGGTAGTATCAATGCCAGTATAGCCTAGTTTAAGATGCCATTAAAAAAAAATCAACCATCAATGTGTTAACATCACAAAGTTTATTTCTTACATACACTGAATATTCCATGCATATCATTCAGAGATCTAGTCTGATGGAGGCTCCACATCAGTACTTCCCTTCATCATCATTGTGGCATAAGAACAAGATGATAGTGAGTAATGCAGTGGCTCCGAAGAGAGATACATGTCATTTCCACTCACACAGAAAGGGAAGTCCAATTCTAATACATACATACCGGAGAAGAACTGGAATATAATCATTCTCCATACACCTTGGCTTATTCCACTTTGAAGTTCTTCCTTTTCCATTGTATGTTGTACCTGTACTTTCAACTTTGAGAAAAGTCTTGGTAGACCTTTTTAAATTCTGGAGGCTACGTGTTCTACATTTGAGTGTGATTTTTGACCCAGTTTTCACACTTTCCAATCTTAGGATACTGAACAAGAAAATGCTTTGGAGCACATTCAGTGTTCAGTGAGTTACACCTTCACCAAGTCTTCATGAACCAATAAAAAGCTGTAGTGTTCAAAGCCTTCTTCATCAACCCCTGGAATACTTCTGTGCCTTACGGAGGATTAATGGCTGACAATGGTATACCAAATAATCATGTAAGCTAAAATGCCTATCATATGCTGTATTTTATCTGATCTACATATCCACAAATTGGGATGTGCACCACATCACTCCTATCAAGAAGTAGCGTATACAAGATTGGACCCAAGCAGGCCCTTGAAACAGGCATATTGCATGAGCAGGTGGAACAGGTTCACGAGGCACTTGCTCCTGCTGCATTAACTCCTTACCCACAGTCACTACCTGTGGCCCCACAACCCACCCTCATGTCTTCATGATCACTTCCCAGTATTCACCAGAGATAGACAGCTGCAGCATGACAGTCCCTCAGCAGTGGCCTTGAAAGACAGTAGTGAAGGAACAAATTCCTTCTGAGCAGAAATGATGATATGTGACTGATTTCTCACTTCATCTGAGCTGGATTTACATCAATTATAACAATTTTGAGGGAGTGGCTAACTATTATTTCAGATACCCAAGGACACAGAAGGAATGAGATTAGAGAATGGCTGTCATAGAAGTCCAGAGAATTATGTGTGGATAGGATCTTTGAATGGGCATAGAGTGTGAGGATATTTGTGTCTCATGTAATGTTCACCAATGGGCATCCACTCTAGAGGAGACTCTTATCAATCCTATGGAAAAATGTCCTTTGCTGTGAGTGTCAATCTTTCTTGTTCCTTAGCTAGTCCAATGCTTGCTCAATGGGCTAATGTACAAAGTGACCGTGGAGGCACAGATAGAGATTATGTATGGGTATGCAAATATTGATTTCCTCTTGAAAAGAAGATGTGGCTACTACCAACCTTACCAGTAGTGGAAATCAACACCAAGCCCCTATTTCCTGCAGGGCATCAGCCAGCCACTTGGTGGCAGTTTTATTTATTGGACATCTTCCATCGTGAAAATGTCAGCGCTTTATCCTCACTAAACAGACACTAACGACATGTATTTGACTTTTATGCTGTCACTGCTTCTGCTAACCCTATCATCCATGAATTTGCTGAATGCTTTTTCAAGTCTTAGTAGTTTCCGATATAGAATCTCATTTTCCACCAAAAGCTGTGAAGCAATGAATTTCTTATATGGTGTTTATCCAGCCAGTAGCTGGCCTGAGAAAATGTTGAATTGTCTGCTGAATACTCGAACATGGTACAGTCTGGGTGGTAGCATCTTGAAGGCTTGGTCCTTCAAGACATGATATATTTTTAAAATCAGCACATGATATACAGTATTATTCCTCCTGTGATCAGAATCCACTGTTCCAAGGATGTCTATAGCCATAAATCCAAGTGACCTTTTCATAAAGCATTTCATCTTCTCATTGATCTTTGTCTTCTGTTGGCAGGGAATATGCCAAGAGGAACACTTGTACCAGGGGTGTAATGGCCACTACATTGAACTTGAATTTGAGACTCCCACCTGGTCATTTGGGGATTATCATGTCACTGAGACAACAAGAAAAGAGAAAGTTTACTGTATTGGCTAAAGCCTTAATCCTGATTAGCCTGGAAAGTAAGGTTGTGGCCAGAAAATGGGATTAAGAAAAAAGACGCATGTCGGAAGACCTCAGAGGTACTGTTTTATATTTGTTTTATTCGTTTTATTTTGCAAATTTTCTAATCTACATAGACTACTACAATAAACATCCACATTCCTTCATCCATATTTATCAAATGTTAATATTTCACTGCATTTCTTCTATCATCTCTCCATAGGTGATAGATGATAAATGATGATAGATACATGGATAGTTTTCTGCTAAGTCATCTGGAAATTGCAGATGTTGTTGCCCCCTTAATACTAAATACTGTACCAGTTATCTCCTAAGAACTATAACTTTGTCCTACACAGACACAATGCCATTATCACCCTTAATATACCATCCATATTCAGAATTTTCCCGCTGTCCCCAAAATAAAGCTGTAAACTAGTAAAGAGTCTTAAGCAGTGAGTCTGCTGTACTCTATCTACTTCTAGAGGAAAGCGGAAGAGGCTAGAAACAGACCCCTGCAAGATCTCAGAAATTCGTTCTTAAATCCCCAGTCCAGGATAAGATCTTAAAATGAAATTGTGGTCTTTTCTTCAATGCAGAGACATGATAGATATTGCAGATACCAAGTCACTGAGCTGAGGGAAAATGTTTCAGATCCTGCTGGGAATCCTGTCTTATTTCCTCTTATGTCCCCAAGCTCACCATTTCCCATTCCCATAAAAATACAAAGCAACTAGAATTTTTTTTCCAGTTGCTTTCACAGGTGGGGAGGTGGAAGCAGTGCCAATCAAACCCCTACATTCACGCAGCGAACTTGGCCCACATCCACCGTCTCACACAGAACACTTACTTCCCGTGACCCTGGAGGAGCACCTTCCTTACTACTGCAAGGTGCTGGTAGTACAGCACACCCATGAATTCATCTTGCTCATATATATTTCTATTTCATTTATGGCCATGGAGATTTTTGTGTTATGCTTGACCTCATCTAAGAGATTTTGAATTTCCTTTCCATACTTCATGTATTATCATTATGGGTCTGTCACAGAAAATATAACACTGAAGCATAAACTATATACAATATCTTCATTGGAAGTAATTACCAGGACCACCACATATGGTTACATATTGTTGTGCAGTTTCTGTAAAGCACAAGAGAACCTAGATTAAGATTTGCAGAGGCAAAAATCTGGCCTGATGCTTCACACCAAGTTGTGTGCCTTGTGAGGGGGCTGCGTGCAACCATAAGAAGTGGCACCTTTTTCTAATTCACACTAAGGAATTATTTGCTTACCAAGATATATACCCATAGATGTGTGCCTCTTGAGAGGGGTATCTTTCCCCTAGTTCACAGAAAGGCAAGCTATGGGCTTACAATATTCTTGGTTATTTATTCATGCAAAAACCTTTCCTGAGGATTCTGGAAAGGTAGAGATAGAGTTCTTCAATCCCTACATAAAGTCAGTCGAGAAACTAGATGGAAAAACCAAAGTCCTTATGTTAAAAGGGTCAATTCAACAAGAAGATATAGCATGTATACATCTAACAAGAGAACTTCGTATTACATGAAGCATTATAGGGTTGAATGCACAATTGGAGACTTCAACACTCCTCTCTCAGTGCGCCAAAGAATAAGTAGACAACACATTGAACAAACTGGCATTAGGTAACATCACCCTGATGTTATAATTTGGGTAGTGATTACAAGTTGTGCAACCTAAAATAATTAATGAAGCTACATATTTATTTTGTATAGCTTTATATTTTTGTGTTTCATTTTATAATATAGATGTTGAAGCCAAAGAACGAGTAAAACAAAATAGTTCCTGAGAATCTGTTATGGATAAGCCTTGTTATAACCACCGAGGTACAAAGTTGATTAAAATGGTCAGTCTTTGAGTTGGTGGATGAATAAATATTTATATTTAAATATAATTTAAAAACAGTGGAGGTGTTAATTATCTTGATCTTGGTAATTATCACATTGTGCACCTTAAATATATGCAACATTTATCAAAAACATAAATAAGTTTTTAAAATGATCTGGTATATATACAACAGTGGAAATGCTCTGTTATCAGAGAACTTAATCCAGGCTCAGGTATAGAGTCTTTATTTTTTTAAATTTTATTGAAGTACAGGTGATTTACAATGTTATGTTAATTTCTTCTGTACAGCAGTGACTTACTTATACATATATACATGTTCTTTTTCATATTCTTTTCCATTATGGTTTGTCACAGAATATTGACAATAGAGTTCCCTGTGCTGTACTGTGTGACCTTGTTGTTTATCCATCCTATACATAATAGTTTGCCTCTGCTAACCCCAAACTCCCAATCCTCTCCGCTACCCTCCCTGTGCCTTGTCAACAACAAGTCTGTTCTCTATAACTGTAAGTCTGTTTTTCGCTTTGCAGATATGTCGATTTGTATAATATTTTAGATTCCACATACAAGTGATATCATATGGTATTTGTCTTTCTCCTCCTGACTTCACTTAGTATGATAATCTCTCGATCCATCCATGTTGCTGCACATGGCATTATTTCATTCTTTTTGATGGCTGAGTAGCATTCCATTGTATATATGTACCACATCTTCTTATGCACTAATCTGTCGATGGACATTTAGGTTGTTTCCATGTCTTGGCTATTGTAAATAGTGCTGCCATGAACATAAGGGTGCATGTATCTTTTCGAATTATAGTTTTGTCTATAGTATAGTATATGCCCAGGAGTGGAATTGTTTTCCATAGTGTTCCATAGTGGCTGCACCAATGTACATTCCTACCAACAGTGTAGGAGGGTTTCCTTTTCCCCATATCCTCTCCAGCATTTGTCATTTGTAGACTTTTTTTTTTTTTAAAGATGTTGGGGGTAGGAGTTTATTAATTAATTTATTTATTTTTGCTGTGTTGGGTCTTTGTTTCTGTACGAGGGCTTTATCTAGTTGTGGCAAGCAGGGGCCACTCTTCATCGCAGTGAGCGGGCCTCTCACTATCACGGCCTCTCTTGTTGCAGAGCACAAGCTCCAGACCCTCAGGCTCAGTAGTTGTGGCTCACGGGCCTAGTTGCTCCGTGGCATGTGGGATCCTCCCAGACCAGGGCTCGAACCTGTGTCCCCTGCATTAGCAGGCAGATTCTCAACCACTGCGCCACCAGGGAAGCCCTTGTAGACTTTTTAATAATGGCCATTCCAACTGGTATGAGGGGGTACCTCACTGTAGTGAGGCTTAACTGGGAAATAATGGCATCTGAACTGAGAAGAAATTACCCAGGAGAATGTCTAGAAGAATGTTCCAAACAGAAGTAAGAGCAAAAACAGAAAATGAAAAGACAGCATGATGCATAGAAATTGTAAAGAAACTCATAGCTGGAGCATAAAAGAGGAAGGGGAAAAGAGCAAATAGCACATATTTTGAAATAAAGATGCCAATATGACCTATAAAATGAATTTATATGTGCACTTCCTGTTTCCTAAAACATTAATGCAAAATTACATTCTGTAATTACACATATAGCTCAGTACTGCACAATACAATTGTATCTGGCCATAGAATCTTCAACAAACTAATAATAAATCAAGTTATTTCAATTTTAATAATGATCATATGATGGACATTTCCAAATAATCCTGATGCAGTCCAATTACACTGGTGATTTTAGAGACAACACTAGGTTAGTTTGCTGGCAAGATAATCTGTTCTTTTATACTTTGTGTGCAAATAGGCAAATGAGCATGACATACAATATAAGCCTGTATTTCAACTGAATCAGTCATTGTGATAATTTTTTGGTACAACATTGAAGAGTCTAGCTTCTAAGTCTCTATTTATTGAAATTAACAAGATAGTCACATCTACAAAACAGATTCCCTCCAATATAAATAAATGTAAACTCATCGTTTGGCAAATATTTAAGTGATACTGGTCACCTACGATGAAACCTGAAATACTCACCAAACTGAACATATTAAATGGAATGTGTTGTTTCAGAAAAAAAGCATGCTTTCCAGTGATTACCTCACTCCCTAGTATAAATTGAGTGAAGAGTTTTTAGAGAACATAGAGCATAGCATGTCACTATGAAAACATAAATCAGGTAAGATAACCTTTTTGGTAAGAACACAGTATGAGGAAGTGATTGAGATAAAGATATTTTCAAAGACATGTTGATTGACAGCTACTAAATATAGATCTTATCTATCAAAATATGGATAACAGAGAGGTACGATGAAAAGAAATTATATCGCATGTGTCAGAAGCCAACAAAATTTTAATAGTGGCTGTTAGATAATCACTAACAAATTCTGATCCCTTGTCCACAGAATCTAATAAGAAATATGTTTATTAGCATGTTTCTTTCATAACATCATGAGGTCTGTCATTTAAAAATCCTTTCTTCCTAGAATGAGTCATAGAAATCCATTTAAATATTGCTTTATCCTTTTTTAAAAATTAGCAGTAAGCAAAATATCAGCCAATAAAGAACTAAACAAAGGTGAAGACCCATCCTTAAGTATGCACAAGAATTCTTTACACTAGAGGAGTGGGATCAAATATAACAGGACAGTAAATCCATCCCATCTTTGGAAGGAAAAATTAGGTCCAAGGCATAAATTAATCGTGGTATTAAAATAACTGTTTTAATAAGATAGTATTTTCTTTTTAATAGGTGAAGAAAATAATCATTTTTATTTCACCAGCAAAATAGCCTGTATAAAAGAGCGTATCATAAAAGGGGTATGAGGCAAAGGCTACATCTCTCTTATTCTTAGTATCATTTATTAATTTGCGTAGGCCCTTTTTTTTATCCTTTAAACATTTACTCAACAGAGCTGTTGTGCTCAGAATTGATTTTGCTTCCTCAGCCAAATTAGGCTGAGATGCTTTTTGGCTTTCATCTGAATGAACAATTTCCTAGTTAGACACACTGGATTTGGACTTGGGTCAATAAAAGCTTTACTGTGTCTTTTCTCTTTCCTCTTTTCACTTGCCACAGTGGAACCTTTAGCAATGCAATTATGGCTTGAATGAAGAAACATGGAAAGAAACTGGCAGAGAAACAAATAGGAATTCTCTGTGTCCCATACTTGTACCCCTGAAGATCAGTTACCTCTGGGTATGCGTGTAAATTTGTCTAACTTTAACTGTTTGTCTTTGCTATGCTTTGGGAGCATAAATCCTTATCAAAGGTTTAATGTAATCCTACTGAATCTCATGTGGCTAACTCTTAAGTTATTTGCAGTAAAGCCAATTTGATTGGATCCTGGTGTTTAAAAGATTTTGAATGGATTGAGTCAAGGAGCTCTTCTTGCAGCTTTCAATGGTGTCATTAAAAGTATTAAAAAGTATTAAAGTATGACCAAGTATTAAAAAGGTTAGATTTTTAAGATATTCATACACATTTATAAAAATTATTTTTGAGATGTCTACCCTATTTTATAGACTTTGATATAAGAACCATGAAATACTGCATCATTTTATCTGGCACATTTGAACTGAAAGTTACCAGTCCTAAACTATCAACAGTGAATAAAATGCATGTTAGGAACCAAATATAACTACAGAAAGAAAGCTACATAGTTCCTAAGGAGAAAGCATGGGCATTGTGTTAATAAGTCCAGTGATGGTTCCATAGCTTGAATACCAACTGATGCTCCACTCCATTCTATTCCACTTAACTCTGAGGTTGGACCATCTCAATTCTGAAATGGGCAACACTTTCTGGCTCACATATTTATTGAATCTTATCAGATGCTTTCTCTGCACAAGACATGAATAAAATATTGACTTATTTTCTCTGTTCCACGTTCCTTTTAAAATGCCTTTCTAGTGACATAAATAATAAAAAAGCTATGGAATATTCAATAGAGAAAGAGGAAAGAACCAACTAGAAGGAAGCAGGGAAGTATGCAAGCAGGTATAAAAAGATTGATGCATCCATGGGGAAAATACTACATTTAATGATCGATACAAGACATGTTCAGGAATAAATAGAAATAACAAAAAACTCAATGAATTCATTTAGTTGACACATGTCTATTGTAGAACTATTCTCCATCAAGCTCTGTTCTAGGTTCCAGAATGTAATAATTTAACAATCAATGAACAAACCAGTCTCATGTTTCTGCCTACACGCTACAATGGCCCTTACGTTGCAGTAAGGGAAGACAGACAATAAAACAAAGTAAGCAAACTATTTAGTATGCCAGACATTGATGTGTACAATAGGGAAAAAAAAAAACCAGAAAAAGAGGAATATGAAGGGGATGGGCTGGTCTAGATTAGTATTGAACTGGCTGCCTTGGTCTTTACTGAGGAAGACATCTGACAGATATTTATTCCTAAATTTTATTAGACATTGAAAAAATACACCCCAGTGTAAAATTCACCATACCTATAAGCATAATTTCCTAGAATGAGATTATATCTGTGAAGAAGTTTGAAAAATGTAAAGATGAAAATATGAAACTATTGCCTGAGAAGTGAAATTTATTATTCCATTTCTACCTCATTTTAGAACTGTTGGGTTACTCGTGTGAATCAAATCCAAGTAAAAGATCATATATATTAGGTTGAGAATTATAGACCAATGAGTATCAATTTCTTACTAGACAAACATGTGGAGGTTATATTAATGTATGGGCCAATGAAAGAAACATGATAGGTTAAAAAAAAGACAAAAGGTTTCTGTAAGAAAAGAGAAATCATGCTTAAGCATGTGGATTCTTTCAGAAATAACTAAACATATGACTGGGAAGAAATCAGTGAAGATGACTCATTTAAACTTTCAGAAGACATGTAATATGATTCCACATGAAAGACAATTTTAAAATGAGAATATGTAAAAGGGACATGTTTTCATAGATTCAGAATTGACATAGAATACTGAGGTGAGAGAAAATAACTTTTCGTAAGATATAAACAACTAAACAGTGAGAGTCCCTAGAGCTTATGCAAATAATAAGGAAAGTGTGCAACACAATCCCCCATATAATCAGTGGCATGTAGCTGATCTAGGTAGTGAGATGTCAAGCTGATGGAAATAAAGCAATCAATTCTTATTCAGTAACAGTTATTGAGCACCTGCCACATGCAGGGTAACATACTACGTGTTATATTACAAAGATTTTTTTTTTTTTTTTTGCAGTACACGGGCCTCTCACTGTTGTGGTCTCTCCCGTTGCGGAGCACAGGCTCCGGACGCACAGTCTCAGCGGCCATGGCTCACGGGCCCAGCCGCTCCGCGGCATGTGGGATCCTCCCGGACCGGGGCACGAACCCATGTCCCCTGCATCGGCAGGCGGACTCTCAACCACTGCGCCACCAGGGAAGCCCACAAAGATATTTTTAAAATATGGTTCCTGCATTGATATAGTCATCAGCCAGGTAAGACTGTGAAAGACTTACAATGTCAAGTGCAAAGCACATGACATATTTATGCATAGGCTGTCTTGAAAGCATGTAACTCAGGCTGGGATCGAAGTGGTGGTCTTCAAACCAAAGACTGCTTCAATTCAAAGCCACGCATACTCCCACTACTAACAGCTGAAAGCACATGTGGAGGGGGAGTCAAGGAACATTCTAGGAGAGCAGTTGGCTTCAAAAATGGTACAAAGATGAAGAAACACACTTCAAGAAATAAGAAATATTCATGCAGTCAACATTAACTTCTGAGAACCGACTGTGCCAGGAACTCTGCTTAGACCTTGAGATTTACAAAGATGAATGGAAGAGTATGTTAGCCCTCAATTAGCTCTCCCGTCTAGGAAGGGAAAAGGAGAAGAGTGAACCTATTATCTTCACATATTGCCGTAAGTATGTTTTTAAAGAAATGCGCCAAATCTAAGGATGGCCAATAGGATGAAATGATCATCTCTGCTTGGGTAGTATGGATAGGCTTCTCAAGGTGTTCTTGATTTAGGTTTTGAGAGATGACTAGGAATTCAAACATACAAGGGAAAGGGGATATTTTGAGGGAGCAACAGTTTTCAAAAGCACAAACACATGAATTATCTGGAAGCATTAGAGAGAGATTAGATGGTTTTTTATGGTTGAAATAGAAGGTACATGTGATACGACTGGACAGATGGACTTGTGAAGGGCTTTTGCTGCCATGTTAAATATTTCAGTTTGCCCGGAACATGAATTTTATGTGAAGGAAGTATAGAAGATACTTTTCCACCATTGGAAAATTGATGGGTAAAAAATTTTGAAGAAGCTTGAATACTAAATACTTTGTACATTATCTGGAAATCAAGGAGAATTCATCAAAGGATTATCATCCAGAAAGTTTACAGAGTGTTGCTTTAACAAAATTTAGTTGATGACAGGGCGCTTCCCTGGTGGCGCAGTGGTTGAGAATCTGCTTGCCAATGCAGGGGACACGGGTTCGAGCCCTGGTCTGGGAAGATCCCACATGCCGCGGAGCAACTGGGCCCGTGAGCCACAATTACCGAGCCTGCGCGTCTGGAGCCTGTACTCCACAAGAGAGGCCGCGATAGTGAGAGGCCCGCGCACCGCGATGAAGAGTGGCCCCCGCTTGCCGCAACTAGAGAAAGCCCTCGCACAAAAACGAAGACCCAACACAGCCATAAATTAATTAATTAATTAATTTAAAAAAATTTAGTTGATGACAATGTCCAGGATTGTTTGCAGGAGGGAAAATGGTTGCACCTGTGCGAATAGAATCAAAGGAAACTCGCAAGGGCGATAAAGAATCAAAATTAAAATGCTAGAAGAAAGTTTCAAAGATGAGTCCAAGATTTTGATCAATGTGTAAACTGTAGAGAAAATAAAGAACTGCAAAAGCTTATAAATAGGATAAAATCCTCTTCATAGAGTATTTGGTAAACACTTAGAAAATTAAAAGTGGAATAATGTTACCTTTTATCTTTATTACAATGTAATTTTTACTTCTTTTAGATTTTATCTTTTTTTTTTTCTACTTCGATGATTCTTCCAAAGAAACCTTTGGAAATTCAAATCTCCATACAGCTCTTACATGCCCAATATCCTACACTTGATAATAAAATTCTTCAAAGAGGCTCCTAGCATCTGGCGTTGGTACCTTCCCAGCTGTTCTTTCTCTTCTCAGCACCTCAGGTTGTGGTATTGGGCAACAGACTAGTCTTAGGAATAGCCTTTACTTCCCATGATATTAGTTCTCCTGATTCTAAGACTAGAACAGATGTTCATCCAGGGAAAACAAATTTAAGGCATGGAGGTATATTTCCTCATGTGCTTCCATTTGCACTGACCTTCATCATAGACAGATTTTGCCTGCTCCAGACAGAATCACTGGCTCCAAGCCTTTAAGAGAATAAGCTGATGAGTCAAGAACTGAGACCTTGGACAATGACTCCGTCACTGAAGGGCATATTCCAGCAAACACTGTAGCTTTTCCTCCCACTGCCTTCCTCTCTGCCTTGCCCTTCAGCGCCGTACAGACTGTCTGTTCTCAGCAGAAAATTCACTCTTGCTCCAAATCCACACAAAACAGACTTTACAATGGGTGTTACTGGTGGAAGATATGTTTTCATTTCTATTTACCCTTCTTGTCCGCCCAAGGGTAGGTTTTATACGATTTATCATCCATTCTAATGATATTTTGGTAGTAAAAGAAATGCTATTAATAATTACCTTGGGCCGTCACATGTAGAGGAGGACTTGGGACACAGGATTACACAGCTGAATGAGATTTTCTACCAATTACTTCTCTGGGCTCTCTAAAGAGTGGTTATAGGATGTGACATCAGGGAAAATGCTATGTAGATTTTAAAAACACTGAATTTGGTATGATTCAAGGACTTTGCTGGATTAAGTAGAGCCTTATGTTTTCCCAGCAAAAACAGTGTGTTCCCTTTCTCTTCTATTTCTTATTGTTACTTGAAATAATTTTCATGTGTACTGTCTACTTTACTATTCTCTTTCTTCTGGTCGTCCATAAACTTGGAGACCTCATTTTAGTTTTTATTACCACACTATAAGTGTTCACAAACCTTGACCCCGCTAAAAATTTTATTTTATCATTTTAGCAGTATGTATCATTTAGGAAGTTATTTTAAGAGCTCTGTTTACTTGTAGCTCACTTAGACTCAATCTTCTTTTGAACTCTTCCCCCCCCCATCACCCCCCACACACACATATCCACACATCTGGCAGGAGCAATTAATTAATCACCATGCAATATGCTCTAGCTCTTTCTGTAACATTCAGGGTAAGGAAAAAACTAACAATACCATTTAATCACCACCGTGCCCAACTTGGCAGGTAATTATTAGTCATTCTTTGTATACCTTGGAGGCAATGAAGTGTCATCAGAAAATATTCACTAAACTGAAATTTTAAACGCATTCAATACAAAATACAAAATGAATGTCACTGTACACAAAATACTGTACTAAAGCTGTAAGTAGTAACAAAGAAATAAAGACATAATCCCTGCCAAAAAGAACTTACAACTTATGTCTAAATTTAAAAATACAAGCCTAAAAATTACTTAAGAATTCCCATCAATAAATCTGAACCACTATCTTACACGATATACAAAAATAAACTAAAAAATGCATTAAGACTTGAATGTAAGACCTGAAACCATAAAACTCCTAGAAGAAAGCACTGGCAGCCAGCAGTTTTACATAAGTCTTAGCAATACTTTTTGGATCTGTCTCCTCAGGCAAGGGCAACAAAAAACAAAAATTAACAAATGGGACTACATCAAACTAAACAGCTTTGGCACAGCAAAGGAAGTCAGCAACAAAACAAAAGGGCAACCTACTGAAAAAGAGAAAATATTTGCAAATATATATAAAGAGGCACAGACTTCCAGTTATATAATAAATAAGTCATGGGGATGTAATATACAGACTAGGGAATATAGTCAATAATACTGTAGTAACTTTAACTAGTGACAGACGGTAACTAGACTACCAGTGGTGATCATCTCATCCTGTGTATAAATGTCGAATCACTATGTTGTTCACCTGGAACTAATACAACATTGCAAGTCTATTATACTTCAATAAAAAAAAAGAATATACATCCATTTAGGAGGAAACATATAAAATCTAAATAATGGTTTTTAGCACTATGGGTTATATAGGGAATGTCTTAAAGGTTCTGTTTGTTGTTTCCTGCATTAAGAGATGAAAAAAGGAGAACAAGCATCCGGTCAGTTTACAAAAAGGAAGTACTTTAATCAGAAAGCAGGTAGTACTTTTAAGCTGTTCGGCAAAGTATGACCACAAATATTTTAAGGTAATGGAAAGCTATGACACTCAGCAAGGTGAACTTCTGGGCCAACAGGAAGTAAGACACTTGCCCTTGGGAGAAGCCCTTAGAGGTGAGAAGTTAACAGGCAGTCCAGTTCCTGCTTCAGTGTAACCACTTGAGGGAGAGGAACCGTGGAGCTATGGGTGCTTCCTTCTGACAACAGTGTGGTGATGTGAGACCATAGTGCGCATTCTGCCTTCTCCCGTGACTCACTTGGCCTCCTTTTTAATTCTTGGCTGATTCCCTTTGGGGTAGTGGTACAACTATAAAGGGAGCCTCACTGAAATCAAACTATGGCCCCCAAAACATCACTACTGTTACTCCATCACCAGCCACATCTAACCTGTGAGATTATCTTGCCCCAAGTACAGAAGAGAGACATTGGGGGGCATGAGAAATTGGAGTCACTGCTTCTGACCAGCTCTGTGTGTACCATTAAGGGCTTCATTTAATTGCTGTATGTGGCTGGCTTAAAGGGAATTATAATACATTTATTTTTGCTACTCAAACTGTGTCCCATGGACTAACACCATCATGACCTGGCTGCTTGTTAGACATCAGATTATCAGGCTATATCCCAAATGTACAAATCAGAATCAGCATTTTAAAAGGGTACAGAGATACTCAGTGCATGTCCTTGTGCCCTGGTACAGGCTGTAGTTTTCTTCATCTCTTGTTGCTAAATTTGTGGAGATTGTTCTGCTTTTCATGCCTGTCTTGCTTGGGCTCACTGGTGAAACCCCAAACAGACAATTGTCAGAACAGTTCTTTTGAGAGGTGGTTCCCCAAACCTTATAGTTTGTCAAGGTTGGAGGGGAAAAGGAAGGAGGGCGTATCCAGAAAGGGAGGTTGAGGGAATAGTGGGAAGAACAGAAAACATAAAAAAAGAAAAAAAGGGAGATTGGGACTGACATACACACTACCGTACATAAAATAGATAACTAATAAGGACCTGCTGTATAGCACAGGGAACTCTACTCAGTACTCTGTAGTGGCCTATATGGGAAAACAATCTAAAAAAGAGTGGATATATGTATGTGTATAACTGATTCACTTTGCTGCACATCTGAAACTAACACAACATTGTAAATCAACCATACTCCAATAAAAATTTAAAATGAAAACAAAATAGATAACCAACAGGGCCTACTGTACAGCACAGGGAACTCTGCTCAATACTCTATAATAACCTAACTGGGAAAAGAATTTGAAAAATAATAGATACATATATACATACAACTGAATCACTTTGCCATACACCTGAAACTACCACAACATTGTTAATCAACTATACTCCAATATAAAATTAAAAAATTTTTTTAAAAAGAAAAAGGAGGCAAGAGTTAAAGCAAGGGACATTTGCATCTTTTAAAATACAAAATATCATAAAGAGATTTTAAACTATAATCTATGAGATCTAGACAAACGCTGAAAACATATTACATGCGTAAAATTTAATACCAATTCGTTACCTTGTTAAAATACATCTACCAGAAAACTAGAGAATTTATCACATATCGTACTTCCTAGATGAACATTTTTTAATTCAATCCCATTAAAGGTACTAACAAGATTAGGAAGCCCACTGTCCTGGACATCTTTTGTTTGTCTGCTATTCCTGTGCTCTGGGAAAGATAACCCCCTTCCCTGGGGAACTGCTCCCCACAGCAAGATAATTATATAATGGGGAAGAAGTCTCCACCAACTCCCAAGTCCATTGTTGAAGGTTAAACATATGAGCCGAGCCAAGCCAATCATCATTCTTTCCCACGTGTTCTTATGTTTCCACGTGCTCTTATGTTTTTGTTTTTGTTTTTCAAACTGAAGCTGAAGGAAGGGATTCAATTCCAACTAGTGGCAGAAGTTTTGAGATAGGAAACATGAAACTCTGTATCTATGGTTCTGTCAACAAGAGGGTGATCAGTAACTGTAGAACATGAGACCCAAATAGAGAGAAAATTAAAAATGAGCTAACAAGGGAATGAGCCCTGGCTGCTTGTCAGTGAGTGGTCTGGAGTGTCCTCAGGTCAAGCTGCAAGCTGTGTAAATCTCCTAATGATTTCCTCTTTTTACCTAAGTTTATTCAAGTTAAATGTATCTTATTTGCAACCACAAAAATCTTAACGGAAATACCATTGCTACTTCTCAGCCTTTTTCTCAGGACTCGAGAAGTGCAATGAGAGAAAGAAAATGAATAGAAAGAATAAACACTGAAAATAAAGAAAATGTAGTTATGTGTCGATGGCATAGCTATCTAGAACATAGAAAGACTCAGTTTAGAAATATTGGAAAAATATGAACAGATGGTAATGTTGCTAAAAGTTAAAATATAAAAATCAAAAGGGCTTCCCTGGTGGCGCAGTGGTTGAGAGTCCGCCTGCCGATGCAGGGGACACGGGTTCGTGCCCCGGTCTGGGAGGATCCCACATGCCGCGGAGCGGCTGGGCCCGTGAGCCATGGCCGCTGAGCCTGCGCGTCCGGAGCCTGTCCTCCGCAACGGGAGAGGCCACAACAGTGAGAGGCCCGCGTAACGCATAAAAAAAAAAAAAAAAAAAAAAAAAAAAAAAAAAACAAAAATAACTTTTCTATGAATTAGCAACAAGAAATCAGAAAACATAACAGAAAAAGATTTAAACGCAGCCCAAACCCCCTCTTCCTGGATAGGAAAACACACATTGAGATGTCTATTCTTTTAAATAAATCTTGCAAATGATACATCTTAAACAGTTAATAGTTTCTGCCTTTGGGCAAGAACCTTGGAAAGAGAGGGAAGGAAAATGAGGGGCAAGCTCTTTCATCCTTTAGTCTGTGTATTTTTGTATTATTTGAATTATTTATAATCATGTATTCATGCAGAACATTTGTAATTCAAGGAAGCAATGGCACAAAAATAGTTTTGGGCTCTAACATCACAAATAATTCTTTTACAATTTGAGGGGTCAGAAGTGGTCTGGCATGAATCCTCAAAGAATATTGATCGGTTTTTATAATATAATTTGCTATGTGCTTTTTCTCCTTCCCAAAACTGGAGGTCAACCAGATGGTAAGTTCCTTGAGAGCAAAAAAATTTTCAGCTTTGTACCCAAGTACTTATTAACACAATGCTGATATTTGGTAGTGTTCAATAAGTGCTACTATATTTTGTTAAGTGAATGTGTGGTAAAGAATATAGCCATTCTGGGGACAATCATAAGGCCATCTACAAAGAATTATCTAAATGTACATGGAAAACTCTTTTCTAAGTGAAAACTTGAAGTCTTTAAGGATTTCCTGCTGTCACTTCTCAGATGACTTTTGCTGCCATAGAAATATAGTGATTGGGAGAAAGATAATGATTTTGGCGAATGATACAATTGATTTGAGAGGTAGGGTTGTGGGCTAAATGTAGGAGGATACATTCAACGTACCAAAAATAAGAAGAACACAGCCCATTCAACAGACTGCAAAAATATATCTGTAGTTTTACAAATCCAGTAGATAAACTGATTATTAGAGGAAAAAGTTCTTCCCACATTAAGCAGAATCTGCCACAATGTTCCTAAGAAAAGAATGTATCTCTGGGTAATTAGACATGCCAAGCCAAGGCAATTCTCCATACACTGCATGTCATGATGGTGAATGCAATACAAGCTCAGATGTACAAAGGATACAAATATTTCATCAGTTCCTTATTGTTGAATTAAAAATAATATTATCTTTTCAACAATATGTATACTTACAACTGTTGACAAAATGTTAATAATAGTTCATTCTTTTTCTTTTGTTTATCTAAATCTTAGGCTCAACTTTTTGTGAAAATTTATAAGAAATTTTTTCCTAGCAAACATATTTTTAAATCACCTTAAATGCTTTACACTTAAACTGAAAATGATTTACAAAGATTATTTTTTCTTTTAGATACATTCATTAATTTTTATAGGAGGGACAATAGTGAAAGAGGATAAAAGAGTCTAATCCCAAGATTTTCTGGGAGCAGAGAACCTGATCTCTTTGAAATGAATGAGCTGTCCCTAAAATCAATATTGTAAATGACATCTTCCCCTTTCTTCCCTTTCCAACAGAAAGACTCTAACTATGAAATGCTAGGTTAGGTCTTGGTGATTCTGATGCTGGTGATTTATGTACAACCAAAGCTGCTCTATTTCGCTCTACTTTTGGTAGAGCCAATCGAAAAACAGTGTTCTGAGTTTGTGGAAAATACAAAGAGACCTCTATCAAGACTCTATTATTTAGATGATTAAAGGGAATATTTCCTTTTTCCAGGAAGTTTGCCTTCTTAATTATGAGTCAGATACGAAGAATGATGATAACACAGTAATAATAATAAATGCTGATATTGCTTAAGCACTTGGTACCAAGCACTATTTTAAGTACTCTGTATGTGAGACTTAGTTCTCACTACGACCATATACAGTATTTGCAATATTACCTCCATTTTACTGACTTAGCTTGGCCATTTTCATCAGTCAGGAACTGGCAGAGCTGGGGTTGAAACTGAAGCATGACAAACACTGGAATCCCCCTTCACATCTTTTTTTTCCTTTTTTTCTATTCCCCTCATAGACCTGCCATTCATTGATTCATTTTTGTTCCTCATCCTTTCTTGGACTCCATTTTTTCCCGGCTGTGTCTTAAGAGAACCTCAGGCACAGAGAGCATAATCATCCTAAATTTACAATACTAGCTCATAGAATGTTACATTTTACTTTTTAACAACCAAAATCTTTCAAAAGCACGTTTTCCCTTGAGGTTCATGCCACCTCAAAGATTTGGCATCTACCTTATCATTTTCCTCCCTGCCGTAATTTGGAGAGACTCCTAAGTCAGCAGATGGCTCTTCTAAGACCTAATGGCCTTACAGTTTGTTGATTACCTCAACAGGGATGACTTGACTTTCACTTAACTTCTGCAACGACACCATCATCAACAAACAGAAGCACTGACATCCTTTTCCCACAACAATAATTTTCTGTTGTCGCTAAGATTTTTAACCCTCTTAGTTTGCCAAATAAATCTTCTCATATCACCCATTTCTCTCTATTTTTAGTCTATTTTCATCCTGTATGTGATGAGCCATTGCCCTGCATCCTTCTATCCTGCTCTTCTTCCAAAGTGTCCCTCTGCAAAACAACCACGGCTGCAATCTAGGCACAGCTCAAAATACAGAACAAATGTTCACATACAACTATGTAGACTATCAGATCATTCCAACAAAACTATATTATATGTTTTCATCCGTGCTTTCAAAACTATTTAGCCATTCAGTTGTATATTCTGAATAAGCTCCCTCTCCGAGTCCCTTCAGTGGTCAATCATTCCCAACTTGCACCCTTACCCTCAGGGCCCCTGTCTCAACATGCTCTCACCTCACAGCAGATTACCACGCTTTCATCCTCACAGAAAAAGTCAGAGATTGTAAACACAGTCCCGCATTTCTGCTTCCTTACCCATAGCTGTGCCTCCCCTTATCTTGTTTACTCGGTGGCAGAGGAAACAGTTTCCAGGCCATTCATGTATCTGCACCTGAAACCCCTCCCCTCCAAATCTTGATCCATGGATTATCCATCATTCCTGTGCACTTAATCTTGTTTACTAATGACTCTTCTGCAACAGCATATAAATATTCTCTAGTTACTCCCATTAAATAAAAACCCTTCCAGGGCTTCCCTGGTGGCGCAGTGGTTGAGAACCTGCCTGCTAATGCAGGGGACATGGGTTCAAGCCCTGGTCTGGGAGGATCCCACATGACGCAGAGCAACTAGGCCCATGAGCCACAACTACTGAGCCTGAGCGTCTGGAGCCTGTGCTCCGCAACAAGAGAGGCCGCGGTACTGAGAGGCCGGCGCACCGCGATGAAGAGTGGCCCCCGCTTGCCACAACTAGAGAAAGCCCTCGCACAGAAACAAAGACCCAACACAGCAAAAATAAATAAATAAATTTAAAAAAAAAAAAAAACCCCTTCCAGGCTTTACATGCCTCTCTAGATTTTGCCTCAGAACTTGCTTTCCTTTCATAACCAAGTATCTTAAAAAGCAGCTTTCTTCATTGTTTCTAACTCAATTCCCTAAAATCCAGTGTCTGGCTCCACTTCTTAACAATGACCTTTAAGTGACTAAGTTTGATGCCTTCTCGCCCTTGGCCTTCCCTGATGCCCTTGAATTTGATGTAGGTTCCCTACCCTGAACTGCCATAATGCCCTGCGTTTATTTGTATCACTGCATTTAATACACCCCCTCATAGTTATCTTTTCATATATTTATCTCACTCCCTTTACTCCTTGCTTCCAACCCATCATTAATATCTGCTGTTATTTTCTTCTAAATATTATCTCTGTCCATTGCCTCATGTTCATCCTGGTCCAATTCAGGACTTCAGAATTCCTTATCAAAAGAATCTGACATATCAAAATAGATTGTTTACCCTTACAGAACTTCCAGAAAAAACTTGCTACCAAGTCAACTAATCACACTGAGTGATTGTACATATTCATTTGAATTTCCTCCAAGTTCCCCAATTTTCTCAGGAAACCAATGAAAAGAATGAAAGGTAAACTAGGACATAATGAGTAGGCCCCAGAAACTAGAGCAAGGAGGATTCAATGAAGGAATAGAGAAACGTCCCAGGGAAAGGGACAGGAAACTTGCTGTCCTATCACCCAGGGAGGGTACTGTCAGGCTCCCAGCTCCTTTCTCAGTGAGCCAGGGCAGTTTGACAGCACACGATCCAGCACAAAGAGAGAAGGTGCCATCATCCAGAGTTTCCTAGACCTGTCAGGGATGTAAGAAAATGGCTAAAAAAAATCCCTGATATAAAAACAAGAAAGTCCTAAAAAATATTTTGATGCTTTTTTGTTGGTCTTCTGCAAGAAGAAGAATTAGAAGGGGCGGGGGGGAGGAGAAATTAAAAAGCAACCACAGGGTCTTCCCTGGTGGCGCAGTGGTTGAGAGTCCGCCTGCCGATGCAGGGGACGCGGGTTCGTGCCCCGGTCCGGGAAGATCCCACGTGCCGCGGAGCAGCTGGGCCTGTGAGCCATGGCCGCTGAGCCTGCGCATCCGGAGCCTGTGCTCCGCAACGGGAGAGGCCACAACAGTGAGAGGCCCGGGTACTGCAAAAAAAAAAAAAAAAAGCAACCACAATATAGCATTGTTTGGTGAATCCTGAGTGTAGCAAGCATATGCCAAGTAAATCAGCTCATGGTGAAAGGTATGACCATCTCCCCTCCAACAAAGAGCTGCACCAAGTCTTAGGAAGCCAATTCCTTTAGCCCTTCACTTTACTTGTGCTCAGAATCAGGACATAAAGACAGTATTACAGCAGTTATCATATCCCTGTGTAATGCATTACTTTTAGATTCAATTTATTTTTAAATTTGTGAGCTTAGATTAAGAAGAAATGGTCTTACAAGATTGATTTTTAAATGAGATTTTATTGTGTAAAAGATTAAATATAGTAAATGCCCCCAATTATAAAGATGATGCTTTTTATTTTAGGTTCCACAAATGTTTTTAGAAAGTCTGTATTTGAGCCTGAAACCTCAGTATAGAAAAGTCTGTATTTTGAGATTATTTTCAAGTGATTACCACATAAAATGGCAGAATTTTTCTTTAAGGGGAAAAAATACTTAATTGTGACAGAGGAAATTGTGTTGTTGTTGGACCAACCACTTGACTATGAGAAGGAAACTCCAATTGTGCAACTCAAATTCTCAACCACACGTGCAGGGAATAGGGAATTTTCTGCACAAACAGAATATTTACAGCACAGAATTAAGAGGTAGAAGAATCATAGTTGGCTCTAGCACTGACTGCTGAGATGGCTAAAATGCAGCTCCACTAACTATAGGGACCACCTTCACTGCATGACACTCTCATGACAAAATCACAGCTGGCCGGGACCTTAGGGGCACGAAGGCCAGGCTGTGACCCCGTGTAAGAATGTCTTACCCTGTGTCCCTGGCAGGTGGCCTGCTCAGCTCCAGCTGAAACTCAGCACCTCAGAAAAATAGCCCTGCTCACTTTTGGATGTTTCCAGAGGTTAAAAGGTTTCACTTAACATTGTATCAAAATTTCTGTCATTGGGTCTTTATCTCTTTGTCACATATCAGAGACCCGAAAAAATCTATCCCTTTGATAGGATAACACTTCCCGTATTTTGTTATATCTATTATCAAGCCTTTCCTTCTTGAGGGCTGAAACATCCCTAATTTTTTTTAAAACTATTTTATGCTTGGCATGATTTCCAGAATCTTCACCGTCTTTATCTTCATCTGCTAGGCAAGTTCACCTTTCCAAAACTTGTCTTAAAGTGTAGCATCTCTAGCTAGACATAGTATTCAGATGTAGTTTGACCATTAAAAATATGATGAGGGCTTCCCTGGTGGTACAGTAGTTGAGAGTCTGCCTGCCGATGCAGGGGACACGGGTTCGTGCCCCGGTGCGGGAGGATCCCACATGCCGTGGAGCGGCTGGGCCTGTGAGCCATGGCCGCTGAGCCTGCGCGTCTGGAGCCTGTGCTCCGCAATGGGAGAGGCCATGACAGTGAGAGGCCCGCGTACCACAAAAAAAAAAAAAAAAAAAAAAAAAAAAAATTAAAAACACAACTTTTATGGTCATACAATTTCCCCTTGATAGACTATAGATATTATTTCATTTAATTCTGCATATGATATGAGAAGTGCCGGCTTTAGTGACCAGCTTCTTCTGATTGGATATTTATGCAATTATTTCTTCACTGTAGATATCAAGAAAAGTCATCATGATTAACCCCTTGTTTGCCTTCTTCTATATCTATCATTTTCTATCCAATTGTATTTATCTTATTTTTATTATAAAGTTACAGTTTTTCTCTCTCAGAACTTCCATATCTCTGAACGTGATTTCAAAATTACTTTTTCTACATCCATCTGCTTTTAATATGGATTGTCATTTTCATAATAGTTTTCTTATTTTCTATTATTCCCTTCTTTATTTTAGCTTATTTGTTGTCGTTGTTGTTCTTTTTAATTCCCCAAAATGGCAATCGTACGATCATGGGATGCTTTCATTTAATAATCTGGTACAGGCATCTGAACATCAATGAACGTATATGCTAACTTCTTGAAAAACAGGCTTTTCCATAATACATCAAGAGGAGTCTAGTGTCATTTACTGGTTTACCTAGGAAAACTTTTTTCCTCCACTAGGCTAGTCACTTTGTAGCTGGGTATTTGAACTCTTTTTCTTTCTCTTTTTTAACATCTTTATTGGAGTATAATTGCCTCACAATGTTGTGTTACTTTCTGCTTTATAACACAGTGAATCAGCTATACGTATACATATATCCCCATATCCCCTCCTTCTTGTATCTCCCTCCCACCCTCCCTCTCCCACCCCTCTATGTGGTCACAAAGCACTGAGGTGATCTCCCCATGCTATGCAGCTGCTTCCCACTAGCTGTCTGTTTTACATTTGGTAGTGTATATATGTCAATTCTACTCTCTCACCTCGTCGCAGCTTACCCTTCCCACCTCCCCAGTGTCCTCAAGTACATTTTCTACATCTGCATCTTTATTCCTGTCCTGCCCCTAGGTTCATCAGAACCATTTTCTTTTTAGATTCCATATATATGTGTTAGCATACAGTATTTGTTTTTCTCTTCCTGACTTACTTCACTCTGTATGACAGACTCTAGGTCCATCCACCTCACTACAAATAACTCAATTTCATTTCTTTTTATGGCTGAGTAATATTCCATTGTATATATGTGCCACATCTTTATCCATTCATCTGTCAATGGACACTTAGGTTGCTTCCATGTCCTGGCTACTGTAAATAGAACTGCAATGAACATGTAGTACATGTCTCTTTTTGAATTATAGCTTTCTCAGGGTATATGCCCAGTAGTGGGATTGCTGGATCATATGGTAGTTCTATTTTTAGGTTTTTAAGGAACCTCCATTCTGTTCTCCATAGTGGCTGTATCAATTTACATTCCCACCAACAGTGCAAGAGGGTTCCCTTTTCTCCACATTTATTGTTTGTAGGTATTTTGATGATGGTCATTCTGACCGGTGTGAGGTGATACCTCAGTGTGGTTTTGATTTGCATTTCTCTGATGATTAGTTGAGCATCTTTTCATGTGTTTGTTGGTAATCTGTGTATCTTCTTTGGAGAAATGTCTATTTAGGTCTTCTGCCCATTTTTTAGAGTGGGTTGTTTGTTTTTTTGATATTGAGATGCATGAGCTGCTTGTATATTTTGGAGATTAATCCTTGTCCGTTGTTTAGTTTGCAAATATTTTCTCCCATTCTGAGGGTTGTCTTTTCATCTTGTTTATGGTTCCTTTGCTGTGAAAAAACTTTTAAGTTTCATTATGTCCCATTTGTTTATTTTTGTTTTTATTTCCATTTCTCTAGGAGGTGGGTCAAAACGGATCTTGCTGTGATTTATGTCATAGAGTGTTCTGCCTATGTTTTCCTCTAAGAGTTTTATAGTGTCTGGCCTTACATTTAGGTCTTTAATCCATTTTGAGCTTATTTTTGTGTATGGTGTTAGGGAGTGATCTAATCTCATACTTTTACATGTACCTGCCCAGTTTTCCCAGCACCATTTACTGAAGAGGCTGTCCTTTCTCCACTGTACATTCCTGCCACCTTTATCAAAGATAAGGTGTCCATATGTGCGTGGGTTTAATCTCTGGGCTTTCTATCCTGTTCCATTGATCTATCTTTCTGTTTTTGTGCCAGTACCATACTGTCTTGATTACTGTAGCTTTGTAGTATAGTCTGAAGTCAGGGCGCCTGATTCCTCCAGCTCCGTTTTTCTTTCTCAAAATTGCTTTGGCTATTCAGGGTCTTTTGTGTTTCCATACAAATTGTAAAATTTTTTGTTCTAGTTCTGTGAAAAATGCCATTGGTTGTTTGATAGGGATTGCACTGAATCTGTAGATTGGTTTGGGCAGTATAGTTATTTTCACATTGTTGACTCTTCCAATCCAAGAACATGGTACATCTCCCCATCTGTTTGTATTGTCTTTAATTTCTTTCATCAGCGTCTTATAATTTTCTGCAAACAAGTCTTTTGTCTCCTTAGGTAGGTTTATTCCTAGGTATTTTATTCTTTTTGTTGCAATGGTAAATGGGAGTGTTTCCTTAATTTCTTTTTCAGATTTTTTGTTGTTAGTGTATAGGAATGCAAGAGATTTCTGTGTATTAATTTTTAATTAATTAACTTCACCAGATTCATTGATTGGCTCTAGTAGTTTTCTGGTAGCATCTTTAGGATTCTCTGTGTATAGTATCATGTCATCTGCAAACAGTGACAGTTTTACCTCTTCTTTTCTCATTTGGATTCCTTTTATTTCTTTTTCTTCTCTCTTTGCCATGGCTAAAACTTCCAGAACTATGTTCAATAATAGTGGTGAGAGTAGGCAACCTTGTCTTATCCCTGATCTTAGAGGAAATGTAGCTTGTTTAAAAAAAAATCTAATTCTATTTTATCCCATTATCATTTTACATTTATTCTTTAATAATTTTATTTAAATTGCTCAGTTATTTAATTTTTTAATCATGTTTTTTAAAGTGTCTTATCCAAAACACTTATCTAAAAGTGTTTCCTGGGCTTCCCTGGTGTTGCAGTGGTTAAGAATCTGCCTGCCAGTGCAGGGGACATGGGTTCGAGCCCTGGTCTGGATAGATCCCACATACTGTGGAGCCACTAGGCCCGTGCGCCACAACTACTAAGCCTGCGCTCTACAGCCCACGTGCCACAACTACTGAGCCCATGTGCTACATTTACCAAATCCTGCACACCTAGAACCCATGCTCCGCAAACAAGAGAAGCCACCACAGTGAGAAGCCCGCACACCTCAACAAAGAGTAGACCCTGCTCATCGCAACTAGAGAAAGCCCGCATGCAGCAAAGAGGATCCAACGCAACCAAAACTACATAAATAAAATAGAAGTGTTTCCTGGTATCACCCCACTTGTTTTGAAGTGTTTCTCCTTTTTACTTTTTGTTTTTTGCTTTTTTAGTTTTAAGTATCTGTGCACAGATCTCTTGTTGTATTTATTCTATCTACAGTTCATCATCAAATGGCCACAGATCTTACTAAACTTACTACTTGTGTCAGAGTGGTAGGGTAGACTCTCTTTGTCTCAGCTCTTATTTTTTCATTTATAAACTGGTTTAATTATTTCCTTCTAACTTAATTTGGAGGCTAGACTACTGATAGTTTGAAATACCTTTTCAGTTTTTAGCTCCTTGGAGACAGGTGGGGCCAGTGGGTTAAGAAGAGCTGAGGAGCCTTGATTCAATTTTTCTATGTAAGAAAATATGTTCTGTCAAATTTGATAAATTCAACCTCACATTGCAGCCATTGCCCCCTACAAAGTAGCCCTTGCTGATAGAAAGCCATGTCTCTGTCCAGACCCAGGACTCGTGGTGAAGACATGGAACACACTCATTTCTGCTTTTGTTTTGATACTTGAATGTTAACTTATCTCTTCTTAGGAACATCATTCAAAATCTATAAAGCTGAATTCCAGGTGGATGCTTCCCCTAAAACTTTGCATCACCACAGGCCTTGTTATTTTTTTTCCCAGCTCAAAGAAATTACAAATGGCACTTCCTTCACTGAGCTTTCTTTTCTCTGTTTTCCTTTGACGAGGAAGTGGATGCGATACATTGTCCATTTCCCAGTCTTCATTTTCCCAAATAAAGAATTCTTGATTAGGACCCTTCAGGATCCCCTTGCTTATGTTTAAAGAAATTTGCCATCTGTGTTGTTTCCAGAGAGAGATGTATTAGTTCTTGGTGTCCTATTTCATTTAGGCTAAGGTTGTCACTGTTTCTAAAAGATATTACATAGATTTATAATGTGGCTGTCCCTTAGCTTATCATAGTTAAGGCTAAATTTCATTGCTTTTGATCATTTCAGTAATTTTAAGCAGAAATTTCTGCAAAAACAACTTCATTCTCTTCTTCTATCAGAGTCACATGATGTGCTACCCAAGACTTTGTCTATCTAAAAATATCTTTTTTGTTGCTTTCAGGCATGAAAGGTTACTTAGATTAATACATATTCTCAAATCACAATATTTTTCTTTTGTACTTTTTATTGCTCATTGCCCTCTGGTACCTAATTTTGCAAAATCTGAAGGGAGCCTTACTTTTGCTTTCTTTATAAGTAACACGTTACTTTTTTTGTGCTTGAGTACTTGAACCTCAAGACTTTCTTCAGGATAATAGAGGGAAATATATCAGCATCACTCGTCATATTTCTGCAAGTTTCCGTAAAATAGGAACATAACCATCATTGTTATCATCACAGCGAAGCATTTTTAAATAGTTTCTGATGTTCTGTCTCCCACTTCTTACTCCTCCTCATTGAAAGGGAAGCTTCAAAGACCAGTGAGAGGGCTTCCCAGGTAGCGCAGTGGTTGAGAATCTGCCTGCCAATGCAGGGGACACGGGTTTGAGCCCTGGTCTGGGAAGATCCCACATGCCGTGGAGCAACTGGGCCCGTGAGCCACAACTACTGAGCCTGCGTGTCTGGAGCCTGTGCTCCGCAACAAGAGAGGCCGCGGTAGTGAGAGGCCGGCGCACCGCGATGAAGAGTGGCCCCCGCTCGCCGCAACTGGAGAAAGCCCTCGCACAGAAATGAAGACCTGACACAGCCAAAAATAAATAAATTAATTAATTAATTAAAAAAAAAAAAAGACCAGTGAGAGCCAGGCATCCTTTGTTTCCTCTACAGAGTGGCTGGAATATATGGAAGGTCACTGCTCACCTGTGGTCATATATCTTGCTGCTTTCCTTCTCTTGTAGGTATCTGCCCATAAAAGTGAAATCTGTTCTATTTCCATTGCTTGGTAATGTCTCCAAGGCTAGCCCTGCCCCTTTGGGGGAAGGTCTACTGTCTCCAGCTGTTTATTCATAACTGAGTAGGTGAATTCATTTCGAGAAGAAGTTGTAAAACACCTCATGTAAAATGAAGCTGCTTCCTCCAATCAAGAAATAGCTTGATGTTATATTTCAGTGTCCAGTTGGCCCTTGCATCTACTTCATTTAGCTAAGAAATCAAGGGTAGGCAGAGAGATGATTAATAAGCCCCAACAAAACCCCTACAATGTAATTCTATGATTTTACTACTTTATTAGTTTTGTTTTCCTGATTCCTGATGGACTCTTTTTATAATGTAGATGTGAACCTTTAATTGATATTTTTATATGATTTCTTGAGAGAAAAGAAGATGTAAATATGGAGAATTGCATTCATGGCCTCGTTTCTCTTTAGTTTTTATGTGTGCATTTGTTTGTTGAATTTGTGAAATATAATGCCAGATTCCAGACTCTGCATTGATAGTGCCCTTTCCTGGTATAGAAATAGCACTGACCTCTAAGATCAAACTTATCCTGTGAGAGGAGTTCACTGGAGCCACTCTCTTGAGAGCTTTCTCTAATATCTACACCATCTCTTGTAATAGCTCCTTGAACTCTCAGCCCAATTTACTGGGCCACCCCTTGCCAATTTGGTAAACCGTCCCTCCTGACATATGAACCTGACTGGTGGGATGATTCCACTTGTTACTATCACTAGAGATATATCTAACCAGCATGCTGGTCTCAAGCACTTTTCCTTAGCCTGACCTTACATATTCTGTGTCTGGCTGAAATTCTCAACGGGACTGGCAATTTAGTGACTTCCGTGGTTTTCATCACAAACGCAAGTTCTCTCTTCTATATTTCAGAGGCAAGGAAGAGACGATAAACCACACGTGTCCTTATGCCCCTATTTTCCCTCACAATTCTTGAATTACAAACCTTGAAAGCAGTAAATATTTGAATCTCTGGAACTTTAAAAAGAGAAAAAAATAAATAAGAAAAAAGCAAGCATGGTCTTTCACATAGCAAACACATGCATGGATTTCTCTGCCCATATTCAAATATGGAAGAATCATTATAAAGCTACAGGAAGCTAAACTGTGCTTTCCTACCCAATGTTCAGTTGAATCTATTTGTGTTTCTATAACACGTAGCTCAATTAAATGTGAATTCATCTACATATCAAATACTTGGGAGGAAAGAAAGCAAGAACAAATAGATTGTTTTATTATCAGTAACTACTATATTTGACCAATTTGCTTTCACAAAGAGAAGGGAGATAAGATCATTCAGGCCTGGATGATATCCTGACTTTCAAAACAACATGGCAACCTTCTGTGAATTTCCCTATTTCATGTATTATGCTTTTGTCAAGTTGTATGTCAACTAACATTTATTTTACTAATTTACAAATTTTACTAATTTGCAAAGAACTAAGTTCAGTTCTTTGCACTTGAACAGCATCCACATTGCCAGTCACTGTTACGGTTATATAATTTTTATCCTAAGAGAGCTCATTGGTTCTGAAGAACAGAGACGTAATGAGTCATTTAATTCAAAGATATGGGACACTATATTGTGGGAATAAGTAGTTCCGAAAACACTGCCAGTATCTGAAACAGGCTTTGGATTAGTGATTTGTGCTAAGCAGTCCTAAGTACTCACAAATGGAGTGTGAATACACAGCAGAAGAGGAAGAAAAGCTAAACAAATGTCACTTTTTTCAGGAGCCCATAGTACATGGCTAAGAATGCATTTTTCATATTTACAGATGAAAGTAAATTAGCTATAATAAGCTTCTAACTGGGCTTCATCTGAAGGTTTTAAGTGGTGTTAATATTTGGAAATGCAAAGGTATTTAAGTGGATACTACTAAATCTACCACAGCAACTCACAGCCCGAAAGCAATTTGTATTTTGTTGTTGTACATGTTGATATAAAAGAAAAGAACATAATGAACTGAAGTTTTTCCCCCAAAGGAACTTGACCTCATTAGTGGGGAAAAAGAAGAAGAATCAAAGTAAAATTAAAAACAGCTGTTTGGCCTAAAGGAAGAAAAGGATTCCCCAGTGACAAATTTACAATCAAGAGAAAATTGGGTCCAAAGAAATGAAATGAAGACAGCCAACGTGATTGTCTCTAAATTTATATAAAATAGTTTAAGTATCAAAGGACAGGAAGGAGAAATGTCTCAAAAGAACCAAACTTTACAGTTACTCTCCAAAAGGAACAAGGAGGAAAGAAGAAACAAACTGCAGTATTTGTATATACTACACATTTCAGAATTTTCTTTAAAGCTGCCACAAAGTTTCAATATATCTTTGGCATATACTTAACACAGCTACATCAAAGATGAGCCGAGGGAGGATGGGAGGGAGGCTCAAGAGGGAGGGGATATGGGGATATATGTATACGTATAGCTGATTCACTTGGTTATACAGCAGAAACTGACACAACGTTGTAAAGCAATTATACTCCAATAAAGACGTTAAAAGAAAAAAAAGAGCGGATGCTAAGCCCTAACTCTAACCACATCACAGTCTGCATCTTGGATGCAGAGACATCACATATGTCCTATAACAACAAATAAACACTTCTGAAATGATGGGTGTGTGAGATAAAAAATATAAATTAAAAATACACATCTTATTTCTTTAGCAATTAAATTAAAACCAAGCATGCAAAGGAATTACAATCAGAAGTGGTAGTGAACTCTGGGCCTGCACTGATCAACTCAATCCATCCAGAAACTAAAAATTTTCATTCTTCATGTGAAAAAAAAAAATCATTATTACATATAAATGCACAGATATTTTCAACGTGCTACTCTTTGCTCTCACAAGGAACAGACTAAAATCCTTAACATGTGCCAGGTGCCTGCCCTATGCTTGCAACCTATGCTATTACATCGATAGGCATAAATACCAAATGCCTCACCAACTTGTTGATTTGAAGATGACTTAAGAGACTCAAAATATAATCCCAAGGCCTTTTTTAATAAATGTGTTTCATTTTAGTCTGCTTTAGTGTCATATCCCAAAAGATATGGTTCATTTTTCAATCAGTTGATTTAGTTCAGTTCTGTTTGGTGGGAGGGCAGAGATTAAATCTTCATAGTGTTGATTAAGATCTCATGGAATCCTAAGGACTCGAACTTCAGTTATCACTTTGTGTGCCGCCGCTCAATTCCTGTCATTTACTTTTCCCTTCACCTGTCACAACATGAAATGGTTATGAGCTTTATGCTTCCTTCTGAAACAAAATGAAATTTTGCCCAACTATCCTGTCAGAGGAGTAGCTTGAAGGCATACAAAAGTCATAGGAGGGCTTCCCTGGTGGTGCAGCGGTTGAGAGTCCGCCTGCCGATGCAGGGGACGCGGGTTCGTGCCCCGGTCTGGGAAGATCTCACATGCTGTGGAGCGGCTGGGCCCGTGAGCCCTGGCCGCTGAGCCTGCACGTCTAGAGCCTGTGCTCCACGACGGGAGAGGCCACAACAGTGAGAGGCCCACGTACCGCAAAAAAAAAAAAAAAAAAAAAAAAAAGTCATAGGATAAAAACTTTTGAGCTTATTTTCTCTAATAAACATATTCAATTTCTTTTTAGTTAGAAAAGAACTCCAACTTGTTAAGATAAGTTTTCCTTTAGTTACCTCTTGATGCTTTTAATAATATACCCATTGCTTGGTGGTCCATAAATATATTCACAAATATAAAATAAAAATCCATTTATAGGATCTTTTGAATTGACATATTAAAAATGGGGATGCAGGTAATTAATGATACCAGAAAAAATACTTTCAAATATCCATGCTGTTCCTAATGGCAACAAATGATTTCTGTGTGAATAATACAATGTACACAAAATGAATAAGAGTTGGGCCATTTTTTTCAGCATATCATGCTAATATCAAAAGGAAAAGAATAATGATAACTGACAACATCCCAATTCAATACAAAAACAGAATTGCAGATGTTGTGGCTTTTAACCAGAAGAGGCTAGACCCCTAACAAGAAAACTCCCTGGTGGCCAGAACTACTGAGCACACATCTGGAAACGAAGAGACGCTAAATTTTGATGAGAGCTCTGGAGTGCCCAGAGACGCAAAGCAAGCTTCCAAGTTGAAAACTCACAGAATTTTCTCCAGTTGCTCTGCCTGAAATTTAAATTATATATTACAGAATTTGGGGGTCTTCCTAACTAGATGGGGGGGATATAGATAATTTTTGAGACAACTGAAAGAAAATTGCTTTCCTTTCAAAGTACTGACTACAGTATTTGTGCATAAACATGAAAATCCCACGGAAAGAGCTTCCTGCGAGCTGTTACAGATGGTGCTTACGGAAGAGGCGTTATCTCTATGAGGATCCCAAAGGCAAACTTGACCACTCATAACAAAAGAGCCACAAAAGGAATAAGTTGTATAGATGGTTCTTCCAGCCCTGATTCTGTCAGCCACAGTGGATGAGGAACACCTTTTGAAATGTAATGACCAGGGTTGTAATCTACAACTAGGAGCTAGGAACTAAATGTTCTTAAATGTATTCAGATTTTCTGCCTTTTGAAGACACTCATTCCAAACTGTTTCCAAGTGAATTTATGCAGCAGATATGTTGCATTTTTCAAGATTAATTCATTTATTTTCCTGTGTCTGTTAAATATATGTTGCAGATATATACTTGTATGTGTGTGTGTATAGACACGTACAACCTCAGAATTGCATAAAATGAGCAGCGTTTTAAAGGAGTCCAGCTAAAAGTGAAAACACTTGATTTGACAGTTTAGTTTTTCCCTTCCTTATTATCCATAGGCACTAAGTGCTCCTTATGTATTTTTCAGTCCTGAAAATAGCTTGCAAGGCTGCCCTCTCCCTGATTGTTTCCTTTCACATCACCTCAAACTCTGGGAATGCACGTTTGGATATAATTATAACAAATTTTTAGCAGATTCAAAAGGATTTCATTACATTTTGCACTGAACTGATTTTAAGAGGAATCCAATTTGTTTCCCATCCCCGAGGTAATGTACGTAGATCTTATAAAGGCTTTAGTGTTTTGTTTTAACAAAGTCAAATAGTTGTTTCTGAAGAAGCTAATATAATCTTGAGCTTTATCAATCTAGTATGACATCTGAAATGAGGAAGCTGAGAATCCCTTTTTCTGCTCTGCTTAGATCATTGTTGAAATATACGTCCATTCTGGGGACTTCGCTTTCAGAGAAACATTGTTGAATTTGAATTTTTCCAGAAAAGGGTGATATATTTGATAAGGGAATTCAAAACCATACTCAAAGGAGAACACTGGATGAACCACCCCGAAGAACGTGGTAGGCCTCTCTGTTTTATATTTCTATCAAGAAATTCTAGATTATATATAATATTCTTATAGGATGTATGTTAAGTACATTGAAGAGAGAACTTTCATTACTTCTCATTCAAGTTTATAAGTCAAAATCCATTGACTTAATAAATCAAGTTTGAATTTGTGATCTAATTATATCACACATACATGAAATGCACATTTTATATCACAAATATATAAAGTGCACATGCCTCACTTATTTTGGGTAGGAATTATGATTTTTTTTTTATCTATATAAAATGGAATTTTGGCACTCTTATAGAAAATTGAATTTTTTATAGGAGCTAGACTTTATTCTGTGGGTGCCTAAATTTTACAAAGCAAATATATTTTTAGAATATAATTAGAATAAAGGAATTTGATTACTTTTTACAGGTGCTCAGATTTTCTATAGTCTATAGGTGCCTAGATTTTACAAACCAAAATTTATGTTCATAATCTAATTAAAATGAAGGAATGGGGCTTCCCTGGTGGCACAGTGGTTGAGAGTCCACCTGCCGGTGCGGGGGACACGGGTTCGTGCCCCGGTCCGGGAGGATCCCGCGTGCCGCGGAGCGGCTGGGCCCGTGAGCCATGGCCGCTGGGCCCATGAGCCATGGCCGCTGGGCCTGCGCATCCGGAGCCTGTGCTCCGCAACGGGAGAGGCCACAACAGTGAGAGGCCCGCGTACCGCAAAAATAAATAAATAAATAAATAAATGAAGGATTTTATCATAAATGATAAAAATATCTAAACATTTCAAATAAGGAGTATGACAGTGGAGTTAGAGTAATGATGGAGTTAAAGGATCTTATCCAGAAAAAAACAGACAGGGCTCAGATATGTATGTCTGAGGAAAGCGAAGGATGTCGATGAAGACACTCTCCTCTATTTTTTTAAACTAACGTGAATGAACTGATGTTCTCAGAATTACAACATTCCACTAGAACCACTTAATACGTAAGAGTTGAAAACGTCCCCTAAAGTTTCTCAGGGAGGACTTGCCATTCCCAGAAAACACATTTTCTTTCTCTATGCCGCAACACTTCCCATGCTTTTTTCCAAGCAGAACATTTAGCCTCTTTCCTCAAAAATTGACCCTTTCCTCCCACATGGAGCTCTACCGTCTCCAGGAAGACACAGCCTGGCCATCTAGGGAAGCACATATTGTCATGTTAATCCACTTCAAATTCTTCTAACACAGACCCACTGCCTTCTCCTTATCCTGCTATGGCTGCCGTCACTTAAGAGGTCTTCATTGATCTGCCCTTTTCTTTGTCCCATGTTTCTATCACGATGCTCAATTATCTTCATTTCATTTAGTTACCTGAGCTTTAGGCACTTTTTTCACATCCATTTGATTAGATATTTTTGTTTTCACTTTATTTTCCTATTATTCTTTTCCTTTAATTCTTTATTTTCCTATTATTCTTATTCACCACAACTAAGTGAATAACAGAATGAATATTGTCTAAGAAAATGTTTTAATGCCTGTTGAAAAATAAACCGTTGTCTATAAGGATACATCCTGAGTTTTTACCTAAAACGGTCACATCCCTGTGCAAATATAAAATCAGTAGTGGGTAACTTTCTGTACTCATTAGACTCCTCATGGGTTGTATTTAATTTTTTCTGTAATGCCTAAATTTATTCCACAGCAATTCCAAACAAAAACAAATATTTCATATATAACATACAGCAGTGTGAATTATATTTATCATGTTGTACCTTTCATCCAGGTACTTATTTATCTTGTAACTGGAAGTTTGTACCTATTGAAAGTTGATAAGAGAGTAAATCCTGAGTTCTCATCATAAGGAAAAAAATTTTTTTTATTTCTTTAATGTTGTATCTTAAAAGATGCTGGGTGCTCACCAAATTTCTTGTAATAATCATATCATGATGTATAAAAATTTTTTAAACAAATATTTCAAAACAACATAATAGAACATATAGCAAAAAAACAAACAAAACAACTTTCTTTAAAAGTAAAGAAGAGCAAAACGAATCAGGAATGTTTTAGGGATACATCTGAATTCATTTCTTTAGAAATTTCCCTCACTTATCCCTGAATGCTCACATTGATTGACAGAGTTTTTTTTTAATTTCGGCTCATTCGAATCTCTGTGATGGGAGTTCGGGAGTTTACCAGTTGTCCTGCATGACACACTGAGTGAGGAGTTAGCACAAGTAGGGTTTTGGAGGTCAAGTGACCTCTGCTGAGTCATTGGCCAAGGAATGGCATATCAACTGACTTGTCAAAGCAATATTTTTTTGTCCCTAAACACAGAAGAAAGACACAATATGATTACCCATTCTGTGCTTTACCATTTCCCTCCAGTTTTATCTTTACCTGTCCCAGAACTGATGAGGTTATTTTTTCTTCTAAAAGAAAAAGTAGAAAAAGAGAAAGAGACCACTCTATTGAGATATCAGAAACGTTATACTACAAAAACAAAAAGATTATAAAAGAGGATTATAAGGGAGGCTTTCAAAAGACCTGCACTTCAATATAGGCCAAACCCTGTTGGCTGTCCTCATTCTGGCTTGATTGGCAGAATACATCTTCCCTGTTGGTAAAACAATTCACTCAGAACTGACTGCCTACGGTCTTGAGTGCAGCAAAAATCTTTCTCTGGTAACATTTGCTGATGTCTACATGGAAGCTATTTCTGTAACTTCTTTAAGGTAAAATATATAAATTACACTCTCTTAATGCATTCACTATAAAGGCAGAACTCAGTGATCATTTGTATGAAATATGCTCTATTGTCATTGCAAGCATTAACTGAGTGTTTATAGATTTATTTCCTAAAAATGAAAGGCCTACAGGCTTCTCAAAAACCACAGGGTAATCGGTTTTCTATGAACTGGCAAGCTCTTGCAAAAGGAGAAAGAATGTTCTGAAATTGAAAAACAATGCAAGTATTTGTACATATTTCAATCTATAATGAAATATGCCAAATTTTCTTTAAAATGATAGAAAAAAATGAATCAATGAATGAGTGAATACTTTAGGAAATGAATCCTTCAGGAAATCCTACAGATGACTTAGACTGCCTAGAAGTTATAAATGAAACTGTAGCAAACCCTAAAAACTTGTCTTTAGGACAGAGACCAATTACCAGTTCCGGAACACTTCTAATTGTGTCTCTGGCAGAGACACAGAATTAATTATTCCTTCATACTTATACCACTATTTAAAGGAACAGGGTGCTGATCAAAGTCTTCATTAGAAAACTTATCTCAAATCATTCCATTGTTACGTATGTAGATCAGGTCCTTGTCTTCTGATACAATTTCACAACAGTATTCTCTGTTTTCTTCTAAGTAACTTAAAGCATTATATGTTTGTTGTTTTGTGAATCTTCCCATCATCCACAGAGGAGAAGAGTATGATAGAAGAGTAAGGTGAGTCGCTAAGAGAGGAAACTGATGTCCCTGCCCTAAACTGTCACTTCTTCTCACTCCATATACTCTGCCCTCCAGACCCTCCCAACACTCCTATGGCTTTGATAATCATCTGTATGCTGATAACATAAATCTGCATCTACAAACCCAATTTTTTTCCTATGCTTCCAACCCCTATCTTTAACTGCACACAACCCATCTATTCCACAGGCATCTCAAAATCTAATATGTACCTATAATCTTCTCGCATTAGTCTATTCCCCTACAGTAATCCCTAAACCAGAAAATAGCACCAGCTTCAACGCCATTAGGCAATCTGGTGACCTATGTACATTATTAACCACCCCCCGTTCCCGTATGTACACACACCCACTTATCTTCACCTCTACCATCACTTCCCTAATCCTGACTACTACCATCATTTGCCTAAACCTACATTTTCTCCCAGTTTCCTAAATATGCACCCCGTTTCCTTCCCATCTACCATCCACATTACGGTTAAATCTTTCTATAGCTACTTTCTCAATAGTTTACAGTGCTTCAAAAGCATCATTTAGCCATTTGAAAAATTTCAAACTCCTTGACCTGGTTTAGCAGTGGGTATACGATCAGAGCCCAGCTTTCCTTTGTCACCTGATCTCTATAACACTCTCCCTATTAAATTCTCCCCCCAACCACATAGATCTTTCTCTAGTTGCTTGGAATTACCACACACCCTCCAAGTCTCTTCGTTCACACTGTCCCTGATGAAGTAAGTATTCATCCTCCATGTTCAGGCGACTAATTCCGATTCATCCTTCAGGTTTCACCTTAGAGGTTTTCCTGCCAGAAGCCTTGCCTGATCCCTTAACTTGGACTTTCATATCACCATACGAAAAACACAATGTTAGAATTGGTTTTATTTATCCAAATGTGGCCTACACCCTCAGGAAGGACAGAGAATGTGTCTGCCTTGGGGATCACGGCAGCCCCTGCACCCAGCTGCCAGAGTTCTCAGCACTTACTAGTTACTCAATACATTTGGGTCAAACAGATGAAATTTTTAGGGCAGATGAAGTCCAGAACATGAGTTTTAGTCATGACTGTTACTAGGTTAGTCAATTAGGTCAAGGATAAAATTAAGCAGATATCAAAATCAGAGGCTGTTTTATAGATTTAGGAAACAGATTTTCAAAATGGGCTTATACAGTTTTCAACTGTCCTCCCTCTGCGACTTAAAAAGGCCAGATACTAGTTGGTAGAAGGCTTTTCCACATCAGAATTGAGTAAAAGCCAAACTATCTACAGAAAAACGTCCTCCATCTCCTTATTTGTCATTATCCCCAATCTTAAGTGATATTAAATTAAATTTTTATTAAATTCTCGTTTCTTTCTGTTAATTAACAGATTGGTTTGCTATTGTTATTCCTGCTCAGACGCTTTGCCTAATAAAGACTGATTGATTCAGCCTCCCACCTCTGGAGATCTGGAAGCAGTTGACTGGCAGTTTACTGGAACAGAGCCTGAGTTATCCTTATTCACGTGACATGAATAGCAGTAACTCTGTGATTTACAGCTGTGGTAGTGCTAATTTCCTAATGGGATCAGATGGGTTGATTTAACTTTCCCAAGAAAATATTGAGTCTGGTCTAAGAGTCAAGCCCACTATAATCTCATATCACCAAGCTGTATTTCAAATCCCTCCTTTCAGTAACATCCCAGTTTGGATAAATGCTATTGAAAGCAACACATTAAAGTGAATGACTAGGAAAAGTTTTTTTAATTAAAAAAAAAAAAGTCTATATATCTCGTAAAATAAATAAATAAAGTAAATGACTAAACATTGGCTCTGTGGTGACAAGGGGATTTTAATTTTATTTTTTCTATCTAGTTATTTCATATTAATTTCCCGGGTGTTTATAACTGATGATACACTGATTTTCATGGCTTCTTTCTTTTTAGACAGATAGATATGGATATAAAGATACTGGTGTGGAGATACAGAGATGGATATAGATGTAGATGTAAATATAGATACAGATATAGAGAGATATAGATAAGATATAGATATAATGTTGGTTATTTTTTCTTTTCATCAATTTCTCTAAACTGTCATAGTGTTTAATGGTATGCTTTCCTTATATTTGCAGATATACTTAAACTTTTTAAAGTGAATATCAATATTTTAAAACATTACTCCTTTGAGAATTCACTTCTTTAATTCATCATATTGATAAAAATAAGAAAATGGTTTAGAAAAATCTCAGTGGAAAACTCTATGTGAAATTCTTGCTTTTGAGGTAATTATTTCTAAAAATAATATTTTTTAATGTGGCTTACACCTTAAATGTGTAGTACTAAGGTTGCTTGGTTTTTCCTTCAGAAAGAGTAAGGAGAACTACAGTTCCTTTTTGTAATGTTCGCTTGCACAAAAAGAGAAGTAAATATATATTCTAGTGACCTGGACGTCGAGAACAGCTCATTAGCACCAGTTAGCATGTAATAGATATTTTGGCTAAAGAGGTTTATGGGTTTTACAAATAATTTCTTCTTCCCACACACCAAATTTAACAGTTTTATAGTCCTTTACAAATTGCACCCCCATTCAGGCACCTCGTCATTATACCAAGAGCCAAATTTTAATGATTTTTGTTGCCTCCAGCGCTGTATACATGTTCAGAAATGATGCACCCCAAACTCTGATTAAATGCCAAACTTTACTGATGAAAAACAGGTCCACTGAGTAAGCAATAATGATGAGTGAGATTTCATGCTGTTTTACTGCCAACAGACCATCAGAAACGGAATGCAATTCATATAAAAACAGTCGTAGAGGGGTGGGATAGGGAGGGTGGGAGGGAGGGAGATGCAAAAGGGAATCCAACCATTGGATTGTTACAAGAATTAAATGAGATAGTGTACAAAAAAACATATGAGATATGGGGATATATGTATATGTATAACTGAAGAGATATGGGGATATATGTATATACATATATGAATATGTATAACCGTATAGGTTATACATATATGTACATAGACATATATACATGTATGTACATACATGTACATATATGTATAACTGATTCACTTTGTTATAAAGCAGAAACTAACACACCATTGTAAAGCAATTATACTCCAATAAAGATGTTAAAAAAAAAAAAAACAGTCCTTGTCTCAACAGTCAGGATGGATGGCAGCCTCGGTAACCACGTAAATGAACTTGATAACCCTCTCTGTTTGGAGAATTCATGTAGAATACTCTCCTACTTGCTTTATTTCGTTTGGCTTAAAATGTCAAGGGGTTTGCAACCTCGTTTGCAACGAGGCCATTAGCTTCTAAACTCCTAAATTAACTAAATGTGTACTATGATGGCTGACAAGTACCTGAAGTGTGATGTGTAATGACTCTTGAGAAAACTGAGAAACATATAAGAGAATCTAATGTTTTACCAAGAATAATGTGTAAGGTAGCTAAAAGGAAGTATTATTACGTTTCCACAACTACTGGGTGCTATCATCCTAAAAGCAAAGAATTGGCACCAGGAAGAATTATTTCACCTTGTTACAATTAACAAGGTATAATGATGTGATATTAATAATAAACAATATTTACTGACCACCTAATATTTGCCAGACCCAGTACCATATGCTTTACATATATGAATTCATATAACCTTTACGGTATTTTAGTGTAAAGAATATTACTCACATTTTACAGATATGAACACTGAAGATCAGGGAGATTAAATACCTTGGTCAAGGTCACATATAAACTTTGGATATAGAGCCAGAGTTCACACCCTGGTATATTAGATCCAAACTCTCCTCACTACATAATATATAAGACACACGCACATGTGCACGCACACACGCACACACACAATTTATATTTCGCTCATTCATTTTTAAACCGTTACTTGTATTATGCACTCCATTGTAAATGAAATAAGAAGGGGCAAAACTAAGTGATCTATAAGCCAATTAATGAAAAATGACCATGCCATACATATTTAGTTGTCCCCTTCAAGGCTGAGTTGGTTCTAGACAAAATGAGAAGTTTTGAATTTGAGCCCCTCTAAACTTTACTTTGTACCTAGATTCCCACTACTTATCCTCCAGAAGCTGTTTGTCCTTCTTTAGTCTTCTGAGTGTCAAGACGTCCCTCATGGCCACCCAACTCTACTGGGTTGGACAATAGCCCAAACTTGTTGATGGGAGAGAACTAGATAGACCCTGTATGTGCACAAAGGGGGGTTCTTATACCACAGACGAGGAAGCCCAAAACTACGAACCTGGAAGCTTATATAGGCCACCTACTGCCCCCTCTCCCTCCTAAGAGAGGAAAAGAAACCTTTGCTCCCTGGTGTTTCACAACTGTTTGGAACCTGAGCAGATGACTCCACAACTCCAGATTTTATCCCTCTTTGGAAAACAAACACATGTAGAAATAAATCCCTACCTTTCTCTGAAGTTTTCTCATTACCTCTTTAGTCATCTTTTACTTCCTTTAACCCAAACTTGTCCTTTACCCCGGCTCAGTTTTCTTTGCTCAGAAATCCCTAGACGTGCAGAAATGGGAAAATACGTCCTTCCTGTCATTCAGGCAGGCTTAAGTTTGAATCACAGATCCATGATTTACCAACTGATTGCTTTTGCATAGTGTTTTAGTATCTTTAAGGTTCAGTTTCCTCAATTATAAAATTAAAAAAAATTAAAGGATGTAACTTAAAAGTTGTTTTGCAGTATAAGTTGGGTGATGCATGTAAAGAACTGAAAACATTGCCTGGCTCCGTAGTAGAGACTTAATTCATGTTAGCTACAATTACTTATATTTTGAAATCCAGGAAGAAGCCTCTAAGTTTTCTGTAACTAAAATATGAGGGTATTTTTAAATTGTTAAGCCTGAGGTTGAAAATGGTGTTTAAGCACAGTCACTAAGAGCAAAGTCTCTGAAATGAGCCGTTCTGGGTTTGGGTTTGAATTCTGGCTCTACCATTTACAGGCCATGTAACTTGGACATATGACTTAGAGGCAACTCTCAGCTTTCAAAACCTTGTTTTCCTCACGTTTGAAAGGTTGATAATGAAACTTAACCCACTGGATTGTTACAAGAATTAAATGAGATAGTGTACAAAAAAACATAAAACTAGGTATACAATAAGCTCTCAGTATATGTTAATCATCTTATTGTCATTGTTTTAATTGTTATTGTTATTACCATGGGAATTCTAGGAAGGTGGGTTCAGAAGTAAAATATTGTCAAGGGAACAGCTAGTGCACTCTTGGAGTGGGGTAAGGGTTCCTGAACTTCCACGGAAACAGAGGGCACTAAGCCTGTCCAGAGCTGTGAGGGAACTTCGTATGTCTCTACTTGCATTTACTCCAGGAAGGAGCCTCAGGCTTTGTAAAGAACGTGCTCCATTGTGTTTTCCCAAATGGGAGTGGTCTGCACTTAGACATGGTAGAGGGTTGACTAGTATTCTACTGTATTTCTAAAGTAATGGAAGAGATGGCACAGAAGAGGATAACATGTTTACCTTGAGTGGACCAGAGTAATCAAAGAAAGAGCTGTGATCATATATTTTGCTATTTTCTGAACACAAAGAAATAAATTTTCTAACACAAAGAAATGAATCAAGCATCTTGAATGTTGAAAAAATATGAATAACCTGTAAATACTTTATAATAATGTAGACAGTAAACAGAGCACATGACTTTTAAAAAGGACAATGGATATCATAAGTTCAACTGTTTATTTATGAATATGAGTCTCAAAATCCACACAAGTGAAGGAATTATAAAGATAATGAAAATGCAAAGAACAGAAAAAAATTCTCAAAGCTGTGGGAGGGAAGCAAGAGAGAATTTCAAGGTAGCAATGGAAAGACAGTATGTCTTATAATGATTACTTTCATTTATTATCAAAGATATCACTTTAAAATCCTTTTTTTCTAGTTAAGCATACTTTATCTGGGTTAAGTACAGGCTTTGGTAAACAAAGAAACACACAAATAGATGATTTAAAATGGTACTCTCCCACAAGTCTCCTGGAGAACTGTTTTCTAACAGAGCACTTCGTTTGTCTTACAGCCTTTTATTTTAAATTAAGAACAAATTGCACATTACCTCTTCATGGTATTACTGCACATAAGGCAGCAGGAAATCCTATACTATGATTCCTTTTCAAGGAAGTCAAATAGATCCCTTATTTCAACAATCGTATCAATTTCTGCACCATTTGGAAAAGTGATTTGACTTTATTAGCCTTAATCATCTTCTTCGGATTTGGATCAGAAAATTCAATTCTTAATGCTGTTGAAGAGTTTAAATCAAACTTTCATACACCCAGCCATTCATTTGCCTTGTGTTCTTGTTAACCTATCTGGATTTTCAACCCCAGACTGTTCTATGAATTTCTGTTTCTACAAATTCCTACTTTGAGGTCGTTATACGTTTGGGGTTCTATTTGTTATCACAGCCCAGTCTAGCATACCTATCAAATATGACTATCAAAACATGTCCTGATTCTGACCAAGCCTCACTTTCTCCATCTCTACTGTTTTAGTCTCATACACTATCATCTCTTGCCTGGACTTCTACAATAGCTTTCTAGATGATGTCTTTCTTCTATTTCTTCCATTGCCCTAGTGTATGCTTCTGATATTTTAAATCAGTAAATAATATTGTGTCACACATATCCCTTGCCCATTAAAACCCTCCGGTGGCTTTTCAATAACACATAGAGGCTTAAATCCTCACTGTCGGGCATGACATTGAAAACATTCAATAAGTAATGCAATAGCACCGACCACTCCACCCCTTACTGAGGAATCAATCCTGAGGGAAGGATCAGGGCATCTGCCAAGGCAAGGAGATAATAAAAGGCTCTGAGTAGCAGCTATTTTCTCAGTAGTATTCTTAGAATTATTTCGATATTCAAATAACGAGTTTGGTTGCACCAGTGCAAACAGGCTGCATTTATCATGGCTTACTAGGTCCTGTATGTTTTGGTCCCAGATTTCCTCTTCGACCTCATATGCTACCCACCCCTTCTCTTTCTCTCTGTATGCTTAACTATACTGGTCTTCTCAGGAGACATGTAAAGCACACAAACCTTAGGGCTTTTGCACTTGCTGCTTCCTCTTCTGGGAAGCTTACATTGTACACCGTCTCATTTCATAAGTTTTATATTCAAAGGTCACCTCAGAGAAAATGCCTTTGACCATCCAGTCTACAGGGGCATCGCCTTCACTTTCCATCCCCTTATCCTGCTTTATTTTTCTTCATAGCCCTTACCACTTCCGGATATTATTTAATGCTCTTATTTGATTTTTGCTACCTCTCCCACTAAATTGTCAAGTCGGAGACTTTGTGTGTCTTGCTTACCATGGAATCACTAGTATCTATAATAGTTCCAACAGGTGATCGGAAGTACTTGTGTACGATGGATATAAACACTAGAAACGGTACAAGAATGATGTTATGGCTAACATGTTACACTGGCAATAGGCATAATGCTTTATCAATGCAGGAGAGGGAGATTCCTTAGAGACAAAGTTTTGTCCAACGCATGGTGAAAAATTTCAGAGCCATGAAGATTAGTTGAAAACTCAGCAACCAAGACCAAAGCCAAGGCAGTTATGCAGAAACTGGGTCCACAAACATACTAAATTTTTAAAAAATTCAATAGGAAGCATTTGGAAACTCCCAGGTACTCTTCTGGAATAATCTTTTAAAAATTTATGTGGAGGTTGACAGCAGAAAAGATATTTATAACTGGTGGAGAACATATAGTATATAGGGTGGCAAAACGATAGATTTAGAATGAAATTTCGTAGCCTATATCCAACTTAAACATTTCCTTATGTGCCTTTTTAAAATTTCTTACTCTGGTATTAATTTTAGGAAAAGGTAAAACTGGGGCTCAGTATATAAAGTAGGAGACATCTAAACATAATATGGTGTAGCCTTGTAAATTTGCTAAACAATTTCCCCAGCCTGCTAATATATACTCCCACTTCCCCAAGAAAGCATTATACAAGTTTAAAATGAAATGACTTTTTTACAACTCATTGAGCATGAACTAGTATTAAAAATTAACAAATGGGGCTTCCCTGGTGGCGCAGTGGTTGAGAGTCCGCCTGCCGACGCAGGGGACACGGGTTCGTGCCCCGGTCCGGGAAGATCCCACATGCTGCGGAGCGGCTGGGCCTGTGAACCATGGCCGCTGAGCCTGCGCGTCCGGAGCCTGTGCTCCGCAACAGGAGAGGCCACAACAGTGAGAGGCCCACGTACCGCAAAAAAAAAAAAAAAAAAAATTAACAAATGTATACCCAGTTTAGATACATCTTATTGAAGGCTGCTAGTAAAATGACATAGATATCATGTGGGCAGTATCAATTATCAAAATACAACTTTTCAGGTCTTATCCATTATATATCTGCATGCTTAAATCAGTTTAAGAAGATTAATCATTAAGATTAATAGTAAAGTTGATTCACTTAAAAGTGTAGATTTTTCTATTATCACTACTTAAATTTATGATCAATTCACCTGAAGGTATATACAATTTTTTTAAAAAAATCCAAGTTACTACAGTGTTAAGGAGTATGTTTTTCCTTTTATAGTTTCAAAAATAATGTTAAATTTTGTGCTTTCAATTCTGTGATTATTTGAGAAAATATAGGAAAAATACAGTATGAATAGAGCAAATTGCTAAAATTTATGGAAAAGTATTTCCCCATTTCAGAAACATCTAATACTGAAATTTTGGCAGAAAAAAAGAACAAAGAGCATCTGCAGTTTAGCTCAGGCCATGGAGAAAAATGGTGTGAAATTTTGGTTTGGGAATGCAATGGCCAAGGAAAATTATCCACTGAGTCTTCATGCTGAGCAAAAGATGGAGTACAAGGACTTTTTTTTTTTTTTTTTTTTTTTTTTTGGGTTCGCGGGCCTCTCAATGGCCTCTCCCATTGCGGAGCACAGGCTCCAGACGCGTAGGCTCAGCGGCCATGGTTCACGGGCCCAGCCGCTCCGCGGCATGTGGGATCTTCCCGGACCGGGGCACGAACCCGTGTCCCCTGCGTCAGCAGGCGGACTCTCAACCACTGCGCCACCAGGGAAGCCCCAAGGATCTTTTAAGGACTAGATCCCCCCTCAAAGAATGCCAGTTCAATAAGAGACATCCCACAACTACTAGAATTCAGAAAACTAGTTCTCAGAGAAAATGGAGGCTCTTACCCACACAAATATCTCATTTTTTATGCGTAAACATTTATGAAAAGGAAAAGTGAAATGACTAGAAAGATATACAACAAAATCATTGAGATTACTTCTGATTTATCTGTGTGTATATATTTCATTATACTTTTCTAATATTTTCCGAATACTTTATAGTAAAATGTTATTTCAAACAAATGTTATATTGAAGACCCACGATACTAAGACAAATCTAATGCTTTTGAAAAGACTGGCTACTCACTTAAATAATTTTAAGTCAGAGGAGTCTTTCATTCTCCTCTGACTTGAACTTTGGGGGAAGTAGCCTGGAAACTTGGGGGAAAATATATTATTTTATGTATATTTTCAAATATAAATATATTTTCTAAGAAACTCTCTTTACCTTTCCCTTATGGCCCTCTGTTTTGTTTCCTTGAAATCTTCTGAGTCATACTGTTTTGCTTAGTGAAGACCACTGTGCAGGTTCCTGGAAATAACTGACATATTTGTCTCATAAAACATGGCGTTTTCCTACATGCAGCATTGTGCTTGCACCAGGCATCCCTGGGTGGCCACCTTGCCTATTTAAATGTAAATTATGTATGACTGTAGGAGAACAGAACTCCAGGCACTATTATAACAACTCACATTAAATAATGCACTGGGGGCTTCCCTGGTGGCGCAGTGGTTGAGAGTCCGCCTGCCAATGCAGGGGACACGGGTTCGTGCCCCGGTCTGGGAGGATCCCACGTGCCGCGGAGCGGCTGGGCCCGTGAGCCATGGCCGCTGGGCCTGCGCGTCCGGAGCCTGTGCTCCGCAGTGGGAGAGGCCACGACAGTGAGAGGCCCGCATACCGCAAAAAAAAAAAAAAAAAAAAAAAAAAATAATGCACTGATATCTAGAAACTGAGTACAGAAATTTGGGGATTAAAGTAAGCATTAGAACAGGCAAAAACTCAATGGAGGGCCATTAACTGGCCTGCCATCCAGGCAAAGCATATCAGCATACTGAGGATAAATTCGGGTGGTTAGTGTGATTACAGCCAGAGCTCCAAAGCACCAGTGGAGAAATTAACTGATCCACAGTGGACAGTGGTCTCCTGTTGTGCCTTTCCTTCTGAAGTTCATATCCTATAATGTGTCAATGAAATAACTTCACTTTTGCTTCAGTTGGGTTAAAGCTTTACAGTGTTTTGATTTTTTTAAAAGTTCACCAAACCACTACTGCCATTCTCCTGCTCAATTTTATTGCCTCTCCTGTCCTTGACCTTACAGTTTCCTGGAGGAGGCTGAAGCCATTTGAGCTGCAAGTGGGATCTCCTCTTGAATAAACCAAAAAGTTTTGTTACTTCCTCAAACTTCTTTTGGTTCTTTTCCTGAGCATCAGTAAATCCCTGCTCACTAGACTCCTCCTTGACTTACTGTATATCTGCTTGTTCAATTTGGTGGTCAGTATATTTCCCACCGGGTAACAGTAAAACCAAAAGGTTATATGGAAGCTAAGATTTCATTTATTTTTATAATAATATCCTTTTGAGAGAGTAGAAAGAAAACATGGAGAGACATTGAAGGAATGATAAATATAGATGTCTTTATACACTGCGTGTTGGGAATTAAATCCCAAATGCAATCTGTTAAACATTAATGATAAATTAGATGAAGATGGAGATTAAAATAATCTTAAATACATTGTTAAATAGAAATATCTTTTTATTATAAAATCTATTTTGCTACAGAGAACTAGATTTGCTTGATCCAGTTTTGTAGCTTTCATGAACACCTGTGAACTACTGACATTAATGGTAAAACAGCCGATGATTTTTCTCCTGAGAAAGTGGTGTTATGAATTGATTAGCTTTTACACTGTGTTTGTGCTTTCTTTCCTTACAAATTTTTTTCTTTTTGCATTGTTTCTGAAAGATTCATAGTTTCTAAATGTGAAACTTAACATGGACCAGGTATTGTGATTTCTTGGTGTGTAAAAATTTCCACCTTCTTCTCATATTTCAATAATCTAGTCAAGGTGTACATAGCTCCTTTAACAAAATAATAAGATGGTTTTTGGACATGAAAGCTAACTGGATAAATAGAAGATAGTAGCACAAAATTATGAGAAATCTAAATCTCAAATAACTTAAACTTCAGTGGCAATGGTATCACCAAAAAAAAAAGTATCAAGACAAGTAGTTAAAACTGCTGTTTTATATGTAAAACACTTTTTCTCAGTTGGAAGACGCTGAAACAATCATGTTTATTCTTGTATCCTATATTATGACACATAGGGTTTGGGGAAAATAATTTAATCACTTTTGTCTCAATGCCATAGAAATCCTCACACCTTGATCTTAGTTATGAACTAAATGCATGTGCTTCATACTCTAGTTACACACTATATTAACAGTGATTTTAAAGATTTTTCTAACTTTCTGTAGGCTTCATAAGAATCTTTATCTAAAAACCTACTGCTAATGCTTCATTTAATTTGAACTTTAGAAAACAATGGTTTTATCCAAAAGAGTTTCCCCAGACTAAGAAGGTTAAACTTCTTTTTTTAAACCAACCTCTTCCACCCTATAAACTAAAGATAAATGTGTAAGTGCTAAGAATGTCTGGTTGCTGGGCTTTTTTGTTTTTACATATACAGTATATACAGAGAACATTTGAAAGTTTGAAACATCAGTTATACATATGACCGATCACTCCATTCAGAAAACAGATTAAACCAATTTTGTATGTGTACTTTAGGCAATCAGGGTAGTTACACAGAATTAAATGAAAACCTCTTGGATTCATGTAAATGAAATATAATGAACATCTGCATTTAGGTGTTTTGTGGAATAGTCACTACAAATGCACCATTATGCCCAGATGGTTGGCATCTCTAACCATGTTACTTACAAGCAGTTTCTGATTCCTGGACCTGATTTGTACCAACATGATAATGTATATAGGCCCCTTGAGCCTCACTCTCTGAAATGTGCCCCCTGTACACCAATCCCCTCACCCCACCTATTTCAATTTCAACATCTAGCATATTTCCCTGAAGGCAGTATGAAATGTGGTCATGACTAGTTGTTAAAACTATTATGTGGTGGCAACAAAAAGTCACTAGCTGGTGCAGATTTGCCTGGGGATCAGCCGTGCTGGTTATAATCCACATATTGATTATGACTTGGATTCTGTTAAGAATAAGAGGAGACAAAAATCATCAACTGGAGTGGCTCATCCCATCAGCAAAAGGTATGCAGATGTGACTGATGCAAAGTACCCTTCCCATTCTAAACCCATACCTATTTAGAAAGCCCACTGTCCAATCTGGAGTGCCCAAGGCTACAGGCAGTAGGTCAAGTTTAATAAGGAGCCCACTTCCAATTTGCAGTGCCCTCTTTATATAGCAAAATAGGGCCATGGCAAGAACTCTAGGCAGAAGGTCAGAAGACGTAGAACCAATCCTGGGCATTTCAAGCCCACACTTTTTTATTGAGCGCTGACTGCATAAAGATACACATGTTCAGGAAAGCAGGCTAAAATAAAACATAACCTTTGACCTGAAGGAGCTTCCAACCTGTCACTTGGAACTGACGTAGCTTTCCTTAACGACTCAGTGCCTCAGTTTCCAACTTGAAAATGGAAATAATTATATCTACTTCAACGTACTTCACATACGTATTGTAATGCTCATCAGACTTACAAATGAAAATTTTAAAATCTAATCTAGAGAGATCACATACCACAACAATAAAACTCAAGCTGATGTCAATATAAAATTGAGTCCACACTTTTTTTTTTTTTTTTTGGTCCTCAAATGTTGCTGGAGTGACAACAGCTAAGATAAATGGGTTACTGACTGATGCTTAGTGCATATTATTTTTCTGTAAATGATTTCTTGGCCACTTATATTTGTTTACAATAATTTTGTTCCCATAAAAATATATTAGATTATTAGACACTTACTACTTATAAGAATAGTAAGGAGAAGTGGAAGGATTATATGAAAGCTAAAATGAAGAATCCTTTACTGAGAAGTCAAGCTCACTTTAGGATACACATAAGTAGTAATCAAGGCATATTATTTAGGACATTAATGTTATAAAACGAAAACAAAATTTCAGGAAAATTAGGAATAATGAAGAAAATGAGACAAAAAGTTAAAAAAAAAAAAAAGAAATTTATTAAGATGACAATTGTTTCTGTTACTTCCCTCCTTCAGTCCCTTTCCCCAAAACTTCTCAGGAAGGAGATAAACTGTGGGCAAAATAAGCAGCTGCCTCCATGGTGTGATTTAAGACCCTTAAAAAAAAAAATACCACAACCAAAAATCTCTCTCTGCTATGGTCTACCATAGGGTCTTTATGTTGGCATCAAATAATAATAATTATTATGATTAGAAGAATAATAATGTTGGGATAAAGGCACTTTTAGGGACTTTATTAAAATAATTACTGTACTCCGTGAGGCATAGTACATAAGCCCTTATCAAACACTGGTATCAGCCTGTATAAGGTTGGAGAGGTAGCCTGTTAAAGTGCTAAAAGGGGGACTTCCCTGGTGGTCCAGTGGGTAGGACTCCACACTCCCAATGCAGGGGGCCCAGGTTCCATCCCTGGTCGGGAGCTAGATCCCACATGCATGCCATAAGTAAGAAGCCCGCATGCTGCAACTAAGACGTGGCGCAGCCAAAGTAAATAAATAAATAAATGTTTTCTAAAAATAAAGTTGCTAAAAGGAACTAGACAGCAGATTTTGATAGTGTAGGGGGACTTGGGGAGGTGGCACCTGAATAGGAAAAACCTTCATATAGTCACTCAATAAGGGAATTAGACCATCATGGAGCACCACGAGGGAACTGAGCCCATGGGCTATAAAATGCCAGAATGAAAGAGGAATTATGAGCAAATGGATGAGAAAACTTGTCAATACGTTACTAATTCACAAAGTTCTCAAAGCCAGCCCTCCTGTTAATGTCTACTTTGAGGAATATAGCTGCAAAAATAGTTCATCTTGGAGAAGGTAAGTAGACAGGAGGTGAAACAGTTAAAGGAAGCTACTTATGCGAGAATTGAGGGAGTAGAAGAAAATGAAAAAATGAGTGAGATTAATGGGCTTCAAGTGGTAGGTGTGTGTGTTACAAACAGTAGGAAAAAGTCAACATTTCTAGGCTGAAAATAAGACTCCAGAATGACGATCAGGAGAAAAGAGAGGGGAGACCCTTGAATAGGACAAAGAAAATCACTTCCTGTAAGATTTGTCAAAAATAATGTCGGATTGGTGAGGATACAGGTTATGATGGAAAGGAGGGACTGGGTGATGGGACTGTACACTTTCATGACTTCTGTTTTTTCTAGGAAGTAAAAGACAAAGTCACCAATTAAAAATAAAAGGTCTGAGGCTTCCCTGGTGGCACAGTGGTTGAGAATCTGCCTGCCGATGCAGGGGACATGGGTTCGAGCCCTGGTCCGGGAAGATCCCACATGCCTCAGAGCAACTGGGCCCATGCGCCACAACTACTGAAGCCTGAGTGCCTAGAGCCTGTGCTCGACAAGAGAAGCCACTACAATGAGAGGCCTGCGCACCGCAACGAAGAGTAGCCCCTGCTCGCCGCAACTAGAGAAAGCCCACACGCAGCAACGAAGACCCAATGCAGCCCAAAATAAATAAGTTAATTAATTTTAAAAAATAAAAAAAAAAAGTAAAAGGCCTAGAGTGAAGCAGTTTGAGAAAAGTGGTAGGATTTTCAGTATCATTTTGGAAAAACAATGTCGACTAGAGAGGAGAGGAAAGGTATAGCCAAGGAGAACTGTGCGTTCAGTTAGGCTTGGAAACCATTGTCTAACTCTGGATCCTCTGAGGAAAGGACAAATTCTAAAAACACCTACCTTTCAGAGGCTAGCCATGGGGAAAACTCATAAAACATAGTCCTGGGACCAAGCCAGGGTATTCAGAATATTGGATAACCAGTTTGAACATGGCAGCCCATGGAGATGAGATTGAGGCCAGCAGATGCAACAGGGAAGGATGAGGCTAGATGTCAATATGGAAATGGGGCAAATACAAAATGGAATGAGGAGGTGAAAGGTCAGAGCCTGAGCGGTATGGAAGAGAGCAAAGCCTGAGAGCAGTGGAGGCTTGGTTCAGGAGAATGCATTTTGCAAACACAGTTATTTGGCTGCTCTATTCATTCTGTCTGTGGTTAGGTGAGCTCCAACTGGGTCCAGACAGTACAATTACAAGTGTGCATGGATACAGGAGACATGACTTTCTCTAGCAACCTCCACCGCCCTGGAGGAGGAACAAAGAAAAGAGAGTTGGAATAACTCAGCGTTTGATATTAGCTGGACAAGAATGCTGGGAAACCAATAAACACAATGATTCAGGCAAGATTTTTTTTAAAAAGTAGTGTTGCTAGAAATCTGGTGATAGGACTTCCCTGGTGGCGCAGTGGTTAAGAATCCGCCTGCCAATGCAGGGGACACGGGTTCGAGCCCTGGTCCGGGAAGATCCCACATGCCGCAGAGCAACTAAGCCCGTGTGCCACAACTACTGAGCCCGTGCTCTAGAGCCCGTGACCACAACTACTAAGCCTGCGTGCCACAACTACTGAAGCCCGTGCACCTAGAGCCTGTGCTCCGCAGCAAGAGAAGCCACCGCAGTGAGAAGCCCGAGCACCGCAACGAAGAGTAGCCCCTGCTCGCCGCAACTAGAGAAAAGCCCGCGTGCAGCAACAAAGACCCAACGCGGCCAATAAGTAAATAAATGTTCCTTTTTTCAAAACAAAACAAAACAGAAATCTGCTGATAGATCAGAGGATAGGGGACTGGATGGCTATGGAACCGGTGAATAGAAGAAAGGGAGTGAAAAAGATGGTTATATCTACTGAAAGGGCAACCCCATGTCCAAACTCAGTTTTTCAAATCAGCTCTGGAAATAGACAACATGTGACCCACAGTGGAAGTGTCTGCTGTACCTGAGTACTTAGAATAAGGAAGAGGATAGAAAAAGAAAGTATGATGCTATTTCCCATATTTTCCAGTTCATTGAAAAGGAAAAGAATGTCAGGCAGGAGAAAGATCAAATTTTGTGTGCTTTCAGGGAGCATCAGGAAGAGTATGTCTAGGGAAGAAACTGAGAGAATTTCACAAATAAAACAGAGACGTCTCATTTTAGGTCCTTTTACATGAATGATTGCCCTTTTCCACTAGCCCTTGAGGTACTACAGACCTGAGATACAAAGCAGAAATTGACTGTTATTTTCATAGTCCCTTACTGTTTACAACTCACTTTTCTTTCTGCTGCATTCAGTGATTCTCAGGGTAACGCTGAGAGAGGGGAGTAATGACACCCCCTCCCTCGTTATACAAAATCAGAAACTAGTACAAAGCAAATCCTTTAAGCAGATGTTTCTCTGGCTCTAAAGTCCAATCTTCTTCCATAACGCCTCACAGTGTAAGACAAGCTTTATGCCTCCACAGCAAGATGGAGAAAAACACGGAGACCCCCTGCAAAGCAGAAATATCAGCTGCTAAATTCAGATCCCATAAGAATAAGTGGTGAGAATAATACCTTTGGTATCTGGGTGTCACACATGAATAAATTATAGTATTTAATAAGTTATAAAACTACATTGCTATTATAAGAAAATATTATCTTTCATCACTCAGTAATTTATGTAAGCATACATCTATAGACTTGGCAGAATTCATAATGACTGCATATGCCCACAACTCAGGCGCAACTGCTGTTTATTAAAAGGGAGAGATTCCTTGCTGCTTTTCTATTACATCATTTAAAATATTGATCTTAAGTTATCACCCACACGATCACGAATCAAGTCCTGTGTGTTCAGATGCTGAAGCTGAAGACAGTGACCCAACAGTATCATGATAAGGAATTTAAAGTATCGCAAGTCCCTAAGGAAATCTGCTGAAACCAGTTGTACATACTTTGAATTATTTGTTTGGTTAATTATCAATGGCTCCGAAGTGGGCTCCTGTAAAAGCTCTCTCAGTAAACTGCTTTCAAAGCCTCGGGCAGTCTGTAAGCATTACGCTTTTTGTGCATGCCACACAAAGTTCTCTTTGTTTATTGCCTGTGTTACATGTATCCTTGCACTTTTCACTAACGGTTTGTAGGCAGCCCTGGTTCACTAATGGGCTGCCTGACAACTTCAATAGTCTTCCAGTCCTCTCAGTTTGAATTTGAACATAAGATCTTTACCATCACGCTAAACACATCCATCAGGTCGCTGTGGATGAAGTTCAACATGCAAGTCTCCAGATCCTTATTACCCAATATCTTTCTTACAGCTTTCAGGTCCCAGACTGACAATTACCACATCTAATGGGGGTTGCTTCCCTTGTTATCTTATTATCTATCTTCTCTTAATATGCTTGGCAATTAAGATGATATCCAGTGTGTCTGGAGGAAAGGTGACCTGAATGAGACTTCCTAAGATGTTATCTGATGCAGGCACTGAAGCTATGATGAGAGTCCTGATGAAAACATAACATTGACCAAAAGATAGTAAGTCTTCGTTCCAGGGAGAAAATCAGATTGTTTGCACTTTTATTTCATTTTTGTTTTTAACTTATACAAGGTGATTCGCTAGCATGCAAGGTGTGTTAGCTCATCCTTGGAACTATGATTCTCAGAATTCCTTTCCCTGCATAGTTTCAAGTTCCTGTGGGCCACAAAAGATATTTGGGGTGACATCTAAAAGTTGGAAGGAGGCAGTAGCCATATGTTTTTACACTGGGAAGTTCCATGCGAGGCATCATCACCACTGACTGACCTGATGGCTCCCCTGTCTAACTGGATCTCAGCCAGCCCTCCTCAACGCCACCGCTCTCCTGCGGGTTCCCCTGAAACCCGGGCTAGTGTGTGCAGCTCCCACGGCAGCAACAGCATTTGCTCCTTCCACTCACGTCAGGTCTCCTCCTTCAGTTTCTCTTACCCCTGGACCAGCTCCACGAGTTTGGCTCCAGGGTGATGACCATCAGCCTCACGCTCAAGTCACCAGCAGTGAGGATGCTGAGCCTTGGTGGTGGGTTCCAGCTCGCCCTGCCCCTCACCAGCTTTACCATCTTTCTTAATGGCCTGCCCTACTGACTTCAGGCCCGGCATCCAATGTAGAGAAACAGGTTTGTATCAACTACTTATCCAGCTTTTACAAATGTGTAAAGTCAAATCCCTTTGATTAAATCCCCAGTTTTTATCACTCCTACTGGCTCTGTTTTTCTGATCCAAAGTTGGCTAATAAAATATGCATATCACGTTGTACTCAGAGGGATAATGTCTAGTAAAATATGCTTCAACAACCTATTAAAATTTGATGCGGTCAAGGAGAAAATTCCACATTTATTGTTTTCGGCTGATATTTTGAAGCTTCTACCCTTTCAAATCATTTTATTTGTAATTAGTTTTCCATAGGTAAGATATAATAATATAAAATTATTGAAGACATTATATGACCTCCAATAGACCGTTCTGAATGCTGCATTCATGCAGAAATTAATTCAGTCAGATGAGAACAATGTTCTTAATTAGGACATGGATGATTTTTGTAATCTAAACTACTGAAACAAATTCCTAATTTTGACCTCATGCAGAATTAATTCTTCTCACACTTGGGAAAATAAGAGAATTCATTAAAGTCATTTCAAGGCATGGAAAATATCTTGTAGTGAAGACACTTACTCTAGGTAAGTGGAGCCAGGAACCAAGCCTATAAAATTATTTATGAATATGAATGTTCTCTCCTAATATATTTCTCCATACAAGCTATTAATCTAATTTATATCACATACATAGTTCCCTTCTACTTTTCCCTACCCCACAGAGGAAGGAATGTGCTGGTATAAATTCGCAGAGGGGGATGTTTATAATTGCTAGAACCCTTACAAGTTTAAAAGGCAGAACTAAAAGTCTGATATGTGTTCCATAATTCTCTAGTTTTGTTTCTGTCTCTGTATTACTTACATGTGTTGAAGCAATGAGACACTTAACATCTGAGTCACTCAGTGCCACTTAGCAATTCAAGAGAGCATGAGGCATGGTTGTGGATACTGCAGAAGATACAAGGACGACAAAGACCCAGCCCCTGCCTGCAATTCAGTAAAACGTATAAGAAGGGTGTGGCCTGTACCATGCCTTCAGAGGAGGAAATTTAAAGAAGAAAATGGGAGGGCTGGAGGATGTTGCTGTTTTACTCCTGTAAAATAGCCAAAGGAGTGCAAGAGAAATGGACGTTAAAGGAAAGAGTCCACAAGATGGAGAAAGGGTGCTATAGTGAGAACACACTACAGTACCTATGTGTGCCTTTTTATGTAAACCCCTCAATTAAAGCCCATATGCAAACTCAGCAAAGTCTATCTTCGAAGCAAATACTGTGTGCCAGTGAATTCTACTAGAGACAATTTGAAAAGGTATTTATTTCTCATGGGATTACAAAGTCTATGCAAGTCTATTCCAAATAAGCCTAATATTTTAAGGCAAAGAAGTTTCTATATAATATCTGGGTTAAAAATTTAGATTAATATACGGACTAATACAAGTACCCCAGTGACCATAACATAAGACAGAGTACAGAATACATAAACTTTGTAAAAAAATGAGATTGTTTTGGTAGAGAGATGAAGAAAAGCATTTCAGAAGAGGTGGTTTACTTGTGAGTCTTGAAAGGTGGATGAAATTTCAAAACATAAAAACAGAATTATTTTATGCAATAAAAGGATAAGGGCACTGAAGTGGGAAAACTCAGTCTGTTGAAGAAATCAATGAAAGCATCTGGAGTATAATACATACGTATAGGGAATAATAAAACATAAACCTGAGGAAGTAGGTTGTAGCATACTGTGGACTAGAGACTAAAAAGCCCTGAATGCCAAACTAAATAGGTTTTTTACATTATTTTGTTGAAATAAGTATCTCTAGAATGTATCTTCATAAGAAAGCATTATGGAGAGAACTACTGATTCAGGAGTTTTATCTGGCAATAGTTGTGTAGGTTGAACCAGAGAATATAAAGGCAAGAGTTGTAGGAACAGTTCAAAGACAATATAATTCAGCATAAATAATGAGGACCTAGAAATTCACCGTAAGTACGAGGTGCAACTATTTTATTATAAAAATGGGAGGTCAGGACTTCCCTGGTGGCACAGTGGTTAAGAATCCGCCTGCCAATGCAGGGGACACGGGTTCGAGACCTGGTCCAGGAAGATCCCACATGCCGCGGAGCAACTAAGCCCCTGCGCCACAGCTATGGAAGCCCGCGCGCCTAGAGCCCGTGCTCCTTAACAGGAGAAGCCACCACAATGAGAAGCCCATGCACCGCAACAAAGAGTAGCACCGCTCGCTGCAACTAGAGAAAGCCTGCGCACAGCAACGAAGACCCAACGCAGCAAAAAACATATAAATAAAGATTTACTTTAAAAAAGGGGGGTGGGGTGGGGAGAGATAGAAGAAACAACAAGTGAAGTTTTAGGTACATGTTCACATTATTTTCATGAAATAGAAAGTAAGGTCATTTCTGAGAAGAATGGAAGGATGGTGAGGTTACAATTTAAGGAAAGTAGAAAAGGTTAATAAATCAATTATCTATGGTGGTACTTGCTCAACCCTACTCATGGTTCCAATAACTCTCCTGTCCACTCTGCTTCATCCATGTTGTTCGCACTGGAACTGCCCAACTATTCAGTTATAAATACTCCTTGGCCACAGTTGATTAGCCCAGAACTGGGCACCAGACTCTTGTGTAACCATTCAGAGTGTTTACCTAGAATTTCTGGAACTTACATGTAGAAGTCACTGTCTTTCTAGTAATCCAGGTTTTACCATGGAAACCTGAATACCATATCCTACTGTCCTCTCATTGTGTTTCCCACATGTTTCCTATTATTGGGAACACAGAACAGATACGACCTGCACAGAAAAAATAAAATAAAATAAAATAGATAATAAACAAAGAAGATAATAAACACGAGATGGAGAGAGATGGAATTTAATCTCCTGGTTCCAGTTGTTACTAAGAACCAGTCCTATTCCCATTCTTCGATTCTGTAAGACATCCCAGAAAGATTTTGGTAAATATCCCCAATTGCTTAAGCTAGTTTAAACTGGTTTTCTAATACTTTCAATAAGAAGGTTGTACTGAATAAAAATCATTATTCTCTGTAGATAATTAGCAATAGAGCTGAGCAGGGAGACATCTAAGCATCACCGGACACCGTTATGGGGTGCAAATGAAGTTGGAAACAGTAAACGGTAATGGTACTCATCTGCTTGGTGTGTGAGTTTCTGCAGAAACATTCTGTAGCCCAGGGATAGATAAAGAGAAAACAGGCTAGTGAATTGATCAAAAAATGTGGTTTCAATTGTAAAGAAACACAATGGAAGGAAAATAGGACATGAGAGTTGGTGATATTACACAAATGTGTGATTGAAGTTCAGGGTGAAATGTCTCTCAAAGGGAATGATGTAATCCATCAGTGATATCTGCCCTGACCAGAGGAATAAGAGGCACAAGTATGATTTCTATATAATGTTCACTTTCTTTCCCCCTTTCAGGATCTAAATTTACACTCCATTATTCTTTTAGCAAAACCAAATTAATGTAACTGTCCAAATCAAGATTATGGTAAAGGAACTGATATAAAAGTCACTAATATAAAAAGGAACTGATAAAGAAAAGTTTCAACAAAACGTAAACTTCTTTTTTTGACAGAAAACCAGATGTCCAGGAGATCAAACCATGTGGTATATCTTAGGGATAAGAAATAGTCTTATCTTACTAGAAATAGTCTTAATGGAAGAAACAGTCACACGGAAGAAATGAAAATTCTGGTTTTGATGTTATGGGAATAAAAAATTAGATTAAAAAGAGAATTATGGATCAAGATGGTGGAAGAGTAAGACGCCGAGATCACCTTCTCCCCACAAATACATCCCCACAAATACATCATAAATGCATCTACATGTGGAACAACTCCTACAGAACACCTACTGAATGCTGGCATAAAACCTCAGACCTCCCAAAAGGCGACCTACATGCAGAAGGCAGGTCCAAATCCAAAGCTTAACCCCGGGAGCTGTGCGAAGAAAGAAGAGAAAGGGAAATTTCTCCCAGCAGCCTCAGGAGCAGCAGATTAAATCTCCACAATCAACCTGATGTACCCTGCATCTGTGGAATACATGAATAGACAACGAATCATCCCAAATTGAGGAGGTGGACTTTGGGAGCAACGATATATATATTTTTTCCCCCTTTTTCTCTTTTTCTGAGTGTGTATGTGTATGCTTCTGTGTGTGATTTTGGCTGTATAGCTTTGCTTTAACAATCTGTCCTAGAGTTCTGTCTGTCCGTTTTTTTGTTGTTGCTGTTTTTATTACTTAAGAAAAATTTTTCCTTAATAATGATTTTTTATTTTAATAACTTTATATAATTTTATATTATTTTATTCTTTCTTTCTTTCTTTTTTTTCTCCCTTTTATTCTGAGCCATGTAGAAGACAGGCTCTTGGTGCTCCAGCCAGGCATCAGGGCTATGCTACTGAGGTGGGAGAGCCAAGTTCAGGAGACTGGTCCACAAGAGACCTCCCAGCTCCACAAGAGACCTCCCAGCTCCACATAATATCAAACGGCAAAAATCTCCCAGAGATCTCCATCTCAATGCCAAGACCCTGCTCCACTCAATGACCAGCAAGCTACAGTGCAGGACACCCTATGCCAAACAACTAGCAAGACAGGAACACAAATGCATCCATTAGCATAGAGGCTGCCTAAAATCATAATAAGGCCACAGACACCCCAAAACACACCACCAGACGTGGACCTGCCCACCAGAAAGACAAGGTCCAGCCTCATCCACCAGAACACAGGCACTAGTCCCTTCCACCAGGAAGCCTACACAACCCACTGAACCAAACTTAGACACTGGGGCTAGACACCAAAAACAATGGAAACTACGAACCTGCAGCCTGCAAAAAGGAGACCCCAAACACAGTAAGTTAAGCAAAATGAGAAAACAGAGAAACACACAGCAGATGAAGGAGCAAAGCAAAAACTCACCAGACCTAACAAATGAACAGGAAATAGGCAGTCTACCTGAAAAAGAATTCAGGATAATGATAGTAAAGATGATCCAAAATCTAGGAAATAGAATAGAGAAAATAAAAGAAACATTTAATAAGGACCTAGAAGAACTAAAGAGCAAACAAACAGTGATAAACAACACAATAAGTGAAATTAAAAATTCTCTAGAAGGGATCAATAGCAGAATAAGTGAGGCAGAAGAACGGATAAGTGACCTGAAAGATAAAATAGTGGAAAACACTACTGCAGAGCAGGATAAAGAAAAAAGAATGAAAATAATTGAGGACAGTCTCAGAGACCCCTGGGACAACATTAAACGTGCCCACATTCGAACTATAGGGGTCCCAGAAGAAGAAGAGAAAAAGAAAGGGACTGAGAAAATATTTGAAAAGATTATGCTTGAAAACTTCCCTAATAAGGGAAAAAAAATAGTCAAGTCCAGGAAGCACAGAGAGTCCCATACAGGATAAATCCAAGGAGAAACACGCCAAGACACATATTAATCAAACTATCAAAAATTAAATACAAAGAACAAATATTAAAAGCAGCAAGGGAAAAACAACAAATAACACATAAGGGAATCCCCATAAGGTTGACAGCTGATCTTTCACCAGAAACTCTGCGAGCCAGAAGGGAGTGGCAGGACATATTTAAAGTGATGAAGGAGAAAAACATACAACCAAGATTACTCTACCCAGCAAGGATGTCATTCAGATTTGATGGAGAAATAAAAACCTTTACAGAAAAGCAAAAGCTAAGAGATTTCAGCACCGCCAAACCAGCTTTGCAACAAATGCTAAAGGAACTTCTCTAGGCAGGAAACACAAGAGAAGGAAAAGACCTATAATAACAAATCCAAAACAATTAAGAAAATGGTAATAGGAACATATATATTGATAACTACCTTAAATGTAAATGCACTAAATGCTCCAACCAAAAGACACAGACTGGCTGAATGGATACAAAAACAAGACCCATATATATGCTGTCTACAAGAGACCCACTTCAGACCTAGGGACACATACAGACTGAAAGTGAGGGGATGGAAAAAGATATTCCATGCAAATGGAAATCAAAAGAAAGCTGGAGTAGCAATTCTCGTATCAGACAAAACAGACTTTAAAATAAAGACTATTACAAGAGACAAAGAAAGACACTACATAATGATCAAGGGATCAATCCAAGAAGATATAACAATTGTAAATATTTATGCACCCAACATAGGAGCACCTCAATACATAAGGCAAATGCTAACAACCATAAAAGGGGAAATCGACAGTAACACAATCATAGTAGGGGATATTAACACCCCACTTTCACCCATGGACAGATCATCCAAAATGAAAATAAATAAGGAAACACAAGCTTTAAATGATACATTAAACAAGATGGACTTAATTGATATTTATAGGACATTCCATCCCAAAACAACAGAATACACATTTTTCTCAAGTGCTCATGGAACATTCTCCAGGATAGATCATATCTTGGGTCACATATCAAGTCTTGGTAAATTTAAGAAAACTGAAATTGTATCAAGTATCTTTTCCAACCACAATGCTATGAGACTAGATATCAATTACAGGAAAAAATCTGTAAGAAATACAAACACATGGAGGCTACACAACACACTACTTAATAACCAAGAGATCACTGAAGAAATCAAAGAGGAAATCAAAAAATACCTATAAACAAATGACAATGAAAACCCAACGACCCAAAACCTATGGGATGCTGCAAAAGCAGTTCTAAGAGGGAAGTTTATAGCAATAAAATCCTACCATAAGAAACAAGAAACATCTTAAATGAACAACCTAACCTTACACCTAGAGCAATTAGAGAAAGAAGAACAAAACAACCCCAAAGTTAGCAGAAGGAAAGAAATCATAAAGACCAGAAATAAATGAAAAAGAAGTGAATGAAACGATAGCAAAGATCAACAAAACTAAGAGCTGGTTCTTTGAGAAGATAAACAAAATTGATAAACCATTAGCCAGACACATCAAGAAAAAAAGGGAGAAGACTCAAATCAACAGAATTAGAAATGAAAAGGGTTAAGTAACAACTAAAACTGCAGAAATACAAAGGATCACGAGAGATTACTACAAGCAACTCTATGCCAACAAATGGACAACCTGAAAGAAATGGACAAATTCTTAGAAATGCACAACCTTCTGAGACTGAACCAGGAAGAAATAGAAAATATGAACAGACCAATCACAAGCATTGAAATTGAAACTGTGATTAAAAATTTTCCAACAAACAAAAGCCCAGGACCAGATGGCTTCACAGGTGAATTCTATCAAACCTTTAGAGAAGAGCTAACACCTATCCTTCTCAAACTCTTCCAAAATATAGCAGGCGGAGGAATACTCCCAAACTCATTCTACGAGGCCACCATCACTCTGATACCAAAACCAGACAAGGATGTCACAAAGAAAGAAAACTACAGGCCAATATCACTGATGAACATAGATGCAAAAATCCTCGACAAAATACTAGCAAACAGAATCCAACAGCACATTAAACGGTTCATACATCATGATCAAGTGGAGTTTATTCCAGGAATGCAAGGATTCCTCAATATATGCAAATCTATCAACGTGATACACCATATTAACAAATTGAAGGAGAAAAACCATACGATCATCTCAATAGATGCAGAGAAAGCTTTTGACAAAATTCAACACCCATTTATGATAGAAGCCCTCCAGAAAGTAAGCATAGAGGGAACTTTCCTCAACATAATAAAGGCCATATATGACAAGCCCACAGCAAACATCATCCTCAATGGTGAAAAACTGAGAGCATTTCCACTAAGATCAGGAACAAGACAAGGTGGCCCACTCTCACCACTATTATTCAACATAGTTTTGGAAGTTTTAGCCACAGCAATCAGAGAAGAAAAAGAAATAAAAGGAATCCAAATTGGAAAAGAAAAAGTAAAGCTGTCACTTTTTGCAGATGACATAATACTATACATAGAGAATCCTAAAGATGCTACCAGAAAACTACTAGAGCTAATCAATGAATTTGGTAAAGTAGCAGGATACAAAATTAATGCACAGAAATCTCTTGCATTCCTTTACACTAATGATGAAAAATCTGAAAGTGAAATTAAGAAAACACTCCCATTTACCACTGCAACAAAAAGAATAAATTATCTAGGAATAAACCTACCTAAGGAGACAAAAGACCTGTATGCAGAAAATTATAAGACACTGATGAAAGAAATTAAAGACGATACAAATAGATGGAGAGATATACCATGTTCTTGTATTGGAAGAATCAACATTGTGAAAATGACTATTCTACCCAAAGCAAACTACAGATTCAATGCAATCCCTATCAAACTACCACTTGCCTTTTTACCAGAACTAGAATGAAAAACTTCACAATTTGTATGGAAACGCAAAAGGCCCCGAACAGCCAAAGCAATCTTGAGAAAGAGAAACGGAGATGGAGGAATCAGGCTCCCTGACTTCAGACCATACTACAAAACTACAGTAGTCAAGACAGTATGGTACTGGCACAAAAACAGAAATATAGATCAGTGGAACAGGACAGAAAGCCCAGAGATAAACCCACGCACATATGGTCACCTTATCTTTGATAAAGGAGGCAAGAATATACTGTAAAGAAAAGACAGTGTCTTCAATCAGTGGTGCTGGGAAAACTGGACAGCTACATGTAAAAGAATGAAATTAGAACACTCCCTAATACCATACACAAAAATAAACTCAAAATGGATTAAAGACCTAAATTTGAGGCCAGACACCATCAAACTCTTAGAGGAAAACAGAGGCAGAACACTCTATGACATAAATCACAGCAAGATCCTTTTTGACCCATCTCCTAGAGAAATGGAAATAAAAACAAAAATAAACAAATGGGACCTAATGAAACTTCAAAGCTTTTGCACAGCAAAGGAAACCATAAACAAGACGAAAACACAGCCCTCAGAATGTGAGAAAATATTTGCAAATGAAGCAACTGACAAAGGATTAATCTCCAAAACATACTAGCAACTCATGCAGCTCAGTATCAAAAAACCGAACAACGCAATCCAAAAATGGGCAGAAGACCTAAACAGACATGTCTCCAAAGAAGATACACAGATTGCCAGCAAACACATGAAAGGATGCTCAACATCACTAATCATTAGAGAAATGCCAATCAAAACTACAATGAGATATCACCTCAAACCAGTCAGAAAGGCCATCATCCAAAAAATCTACAAACAATAAATGCTGGAGAGGGTGTGGAGAAAAGGGAACACTCTTGCACTGCTGGTGGGAATGTGAATTGGTTCAGCCACTATGGAGAACAGTATGGAGGTTCCTTAAAAAACTAAAAATAGAACTACCATATGACCCAGAAATCCCGCTACTGGGGATGTACTCTGAGAAAACCATAATTCAAAAAGAGTCATGTACCAAAATGTTCATGGCAGCTCTATTTACAATAGCCAGGACGTGGAAGCCACCTAAGTGTCCATCAACAGATGAATGGATAAAGAAGATGTGGCACATATATACAATGGAATATTACTCAGCCATAAAAAGGAATGAAACTGAGTTATTTATAGTGAGGTGGATGGACCTAGAGACTGTCATACAGAGTGAAGTAAGTCAGAAAAAGAAAAACAAATACTGCATGCTAACACATATACATGGAATCTTAAAAAAAAAAAAAAAGGTCAGAAGAACCTAGGGGCAAAACGGGAATAAAGATGCAGACCTATTAGAGAATGGAGCTGAGGATACGGGGAGGGGGAAGGGTAAGCTGGGACAAAGTGAGAGAGTGGCATGGACATACATACACTACCAAATGTAAAACAGATAGCTAGTGGGAAGCAGCCGCACAGCAGAGGGAGATTAGCTCGGTGCTTTGTGACCACCTAGAGGGGTGGGATAGGGAGGGATGGAGGGAGGGAGATGCAAGAGGGAAGAGATTTGAGGACATATGTATATGTATAACTGATTCACTGTTATAAAGCAGAAACTAACACACCATTGTAAAGCAATTATACTCTAACAACGATGTTTAAAAAAGAGAGAGAATTATGTACATATCATTGTAAAATAAAGAGGTGAATGCAAATGCCAAAATTTCATAGTTTCCATTTCTATGTTTCCTGTTCTGTAAGGTTTTGAAGTGGGAAATGATCACTGTTGTTGCCCCTCTCAAATCCCCTCACACTTAGCATTCTAATACCTATTGTTCATATTGCCACCTGTGTTTCATTGCCTGTGAATTTTTTTTTTTTTTTGCAGTACGCGGGCCTCTCACTATTGTGGCGTCTCCCATTGTGGAGCACAGGCTCCGGACGTGCAGGCTCAGCGGCCATGGCTTACGGGCCCAGCCGCTCCGCGGCATGCGGGATCTTCCCGGACCGGAGCACAAACCCACGTCCCCTGCAACGGCAGGCGTACTCTCAACCACTGCACCACCAGGGAAGCCCTGCCTGTGAATTTTATCTGGCCAAAGCCACCGTGGCCTAAGAATTAACACCCCCTACGAACATCCCTTCACCAATAATGGAAGGGATTTTGGTGCATAAATATTTCAGCTTGCCCTCCCCACTTGGCACTAATTGTGAAATGCACCCAGATTTTCTCAGTGAGGGCAAAACCTGGTTATGCCCAGTAATAATAACCTGCTTGCTAATGCATTTGTTATTGGCTGTCTTTTCCGTTTTATTTTCTTGCTCTCTACTGACATTTCCTGCAATGATCTCTCAAATAACTTGAACTGGAATACGTGCTTCAGGATTTGCTTCTGGGGATATGAGAACTACCAAAAAGATCTGGGGTAGAGTCAGGAGAACAGTGCTGAATCATCATTCTGGGACCTCTTTTCTGAGAGTTCAAGATGTAGAGAGTTTTCTTTTTTCCCCTGAACTAAAAGAAGAGTCAGTTCTTTAATTTTAGGTAATACAAAGGTGTGTGGGATCTTCGAGGTATTAATTAATGGTTATATGCAATTAAATAGGATGTGAGAAAAGGGGCTATAAGTTAACATTTTTATTAAGAATTTTTTTGGTCTATAAATACAGGTTCCTGATAATTAAAGTGAGACTACCTATATGTTAAATTAAAGGCTATTATGGTATGTTGAGGCTAAAACACTGCATAAGTGCTTTAAACAGTATAATATCATAACTTTAGACTGTATTTGTAAAAATTCAGGAAGCAGCTGAGAAAATGTTCTAATGTAAGGTACTGCAGTAATTCCCGCAGCTGAATGGTTTCACACAATTAGAGTGTAATTTTACACTCTTAATCTTCAGTGTAGTTGCTCCAAGTCCAGGATGGCAGGAGAGACTCTCCCACTCAGTCAACCAGGAAATCAGCTTCTGGGGCTTCTGAGGTCACCCTTGGGGTCTTCTCCAATCCAGCCAGCCAGAAACAGAAAAGGGCAGGAGGAGTGAATCATGAGAGAGCTTCAAGGGGAAGGCCTGGAGGAGGAGTTCATTTTTCTCTCACTCCATTGGCTACAATGCAATCACGTGACTACACTGAACTGCAAGGGAGGGGCTGGGAGGCATTCTCATTGGGAAACTGGGCAGGCTTCTCCCAGTGACACCTCTCCCTTGGAAGAGAGGGTACCCATTTTTGGCAAATAAATAGCCATCTCTCCCACCACCACATCTCTTTTCCTTACGTAAAATGAATATGCTAAATGAATTAATAATATAAACAAATTAGAATTGAATGGTAAGTAAGTCAAACCATTTTCAAGAATTGGAGAAAGATGTATGATTATTGTCAGCAATTCATATACATATTAAGATAATCCTTAGTTATTAAAACTTGTCTCCTTAACACTTCTGCCAATAGCATATTTAAAAGTTCAGTTCTCTGAAATGGAAAGCACTAATATTTCAATCACTTAATAAAATCCATTATTGAAACATTTCATTTAGTCATATTAATCTTCTCCTATGCCACTTAACTAAAACTCATTATCTTATGTACAAATGAAATCTGAGGAATTCTTTGCCACATATTTGTATATTCTTCAAGTTAAAACCATTTCACAGTTACCTGTTTTTTCTCCATAAAACTGGATCGATTTTCTCTGACTTGAGGAGATAAATGCAAGGAGGCAGGGATTATAGAAAATTTAAAAATCAAAATTTAGGGATTTCTCTGGTGGTCCAGTGGGTAAGACTCTGCGCTCCCAATGCAGGGGGCCCAGGTTCGATTCCTGGTCAGGGAACTAGATCCCACGTGCATGCCACAACTAAGAGTCTGCATGCTGCAACTAGAGATCCCACGTGCTACAACTAAGACCTGGTGCAACCTAAATAAATAAATAAATATTGAAAGAAAAATAAGGCATCCTTCCTGGAACCCTCTGTCCAAAAAAAAAAAAAAGATCAAAATTTAGAGTCAGATAAGTATTTGGTCACAATGCTACAGGCTGGAATAAATGAATTACAAACTGAGATTTCTGTTATGAATTCACTGCTCTTTCCAGTACAGCAGGCTGCCCTTCCTAATTATTGATTTAGCAACAATCATTTGCATTAGGATGGTATCTTCATTACAACTATCTACCTGTGGTCTGTTAAAAGAGAAAAATAAATACAAAATATATTAATACTTTCATTTCTTTAAACAAAACCTAACATTTATACCTTGAACTAATTCAGGAAATATACTAATTTTATTTTGTAAAGTGGAATTATGCTGCATACATAAGTGATTCTAGGACATTATGTTGTATGGATTTTAAAGTAAAGAAAATAGCTGCAACAACAGTGTTCCTGACTGCTGTTGTGATGCTTCTTAACGGAACTGTTAACTTGTAGCAGTCAGGGTGGTGGCGGTTTTTGTGATCACTAACATTGATTGAATACTTATAAACGACACGTCAGTTGCTGTGCTAAGTGCTTTATATGCTGTTTCATACTATTATTATTTCAGATTTACAGAAGAGGGAGCTGAGATTTAAAGAAGTTAAGCATCTTGTCCAAGATCACACCAGCAGGAAGCAGGAGAGCCGAGATATAAACACAAATCTGTTTGACTATATTCTGTGCTCTTAACCATTATGCTGTGTGACCTTCACCAAAGGTACATCACTTCCTGCTACTCCACGGTAAGTACAGGTTTAAAAACAAAGAACTAATTTAATGAAAATGAGCACAAACGAACTACAGTGGTCCCCTCTTATCCACGAGGGATATGTTCCAAGACCCCCAGTGGATGCCTCAAACTGCAGATAGTACCAAACCTTACATATACAAGGTTTTCTTCCTGTAACTACATGCCTATGATAAAGTTTAATTTATAAATTAGGCACAGTAAGAGATTAACAACAAAAACTAATAATAAAATAGAACAATTACAACAATATACTGTAATAATGGCTATGTAAATGTGGTCTCTCTCTTTCTCAAAATATCTTATTGTACAAATATAATACCTCTTCCATATTAACTAAGCACTTACCACATACTGTGGCCATAACTTTTGCAGCTTGAGGTGCAGCAGCAAAACTGGCATGAATTTCTTTTCCCTTCTTCACAATTTTCTAGATAGGAGATTGGTTCTTACTGTAGATCTTAGCAACTGCAGCATATTTTTCTTTTTCTTACCCTATTAAGTTGAGAACTGTCACCCTTTCACTTAAAGAAAGCACCTTGGGCTTCCCTGGTGGCACAGTGGTTGAGAGTCCACCTGCCAATGCAGGGGACATGGGTTTGTGCCCTGGTCCAGGAAGATCCCACATGCCGCGGAGCGGCTGGGCCCGTGAGCCATAGCCGCTGAGCCTGGACGTCCGGAGCCTGTGCTCCGCAACGGGAGAGGCCACAACAGTGAGAGGCCAGCGTACCGAGAGAAAAAAAAAAAAAAAAAAAAGCACCTTGTGGCTTCTCTCTGGCATACCCAAATTGCCAGCATCACTACTTTTGCCCTTCCTAGCAAAGACTGAAGATGCTCATCAAAATCCAAGTGATGGCTTTTATTAACAAGATCTCAAAAAAGGGAGGGTGAAGGAGGCCTGTACAACCCTGAAGGTTCATTTCTACCACTCTGACATATGATAGAAATTGTCATCTTGTTTTTCGAAGAAGAAGAAGAATATGAAAAGTGAAACTTTAAACGGGAAACAAACACAATGATTGCAAACCAGTAACAAGGTCAGAGTTATGTAACTGGGATTAAAGCAGTTATATGCACAACTGCTTCAAGAAAATTGTGCACTCAAACTGTAATCTGGGGTGCATTGCAAAGAAACCAAGGAGTCCAATAATGTGAAAGTCTGAGGAAAGAGTGGGATGTAGTATGAATTGCCCAACAGCAACAAGAATAATATCAAGAAAAATAACATTTAGGATGGGAGAAGTGATGGAGGAGAATCTAGCTTTGAGAAGAATTTTCAGAGGAGGTAGAACCCCAAATGACAGAAAACAGTAGCAGAATGAAAAAGCTTCTTTACCTAATTGAAGAGAGAGCTTAAAAGCTGAGAATAAACATGATCACTGCAAGGAAATTTGCAAGAGAACTAACAAGAAAAAAAAAATAGGTTCAATTTTTATAAGAATGATGAAAAATCTCAATACAGGAAATAATAACCCATAAAAAAAGTAAATGAGATGGAAGGGCAGTTTTAGAAACTTTTACTCTGATATTCTAATTTAAAATTAGACATCTAAGAAAAACAATTTAATATAGAAGTATTGTTAAAAAAGAAATAAACTGTATAATACAAACACATTTTTATCTTCTCAGTTACATCACTGTTTAGCATGATAACCAAATACAGAACCAGTAATGGACTCACACTGTGGCAAAAGAGAGAAAAATCAGATAACAAGAGTGATGCTACAGAAGACTACCTTTTGAAGGCTGCATATAACATTTTCTAGCAATGTACAAACATAAAACTTGAAAAAATGTATCTCTAGTAATACCTCCTTTGTTGTTCTTCCAGACAACTGGGCAACAGAAATGTCATTTGATCCATGCTTAAGTTCTTGAGAGAACCAGAAACATAATGGGCTCCAAAACACCTTAAACCACTGGCATCATGAACACTTCCTGCCTAATTCTGTTGGACAACAGAGACAAAGTAAGCCCTGTAATTACATCCCAGCCTGATCTATGCTTGCAGTCATGTAATTAATACTTCCTCTGTAAAGCAATGGAATAATTTAAAGAGCAGGTATTTTTCAACCATGATCTGAAAAAAAAACTCTAAGAGAATACATGTGCATTTTAGCTATGTGCAGACACTTCTGGGATTCCATTTGCTAAAAGAAATTGTAACTAGATTCTCAGAGCTTTCATTGTACCAAGAGATGAAAATGATACTTCCTTCCTGCTACGGGCTATAGTAGGGGGTAGAATAAAGGGTGACTGGAGCCTATATTTAGTCCATGAGGTTTTATGAAAATGGTAAACATAATCTCAGTTCCTGGCTACCTGAGCCACCCTAGCATGGTGCCAACCACATTTGCAGAGCCTCAGCCAGGAAATCGGTGCAGAAATCTGGCTCCAGAGGCTAGACCTTAACATACACAATAGAAATAAAACACTGCACTCCAGCAAATCTATAGTAACTTCCCAAGTCCCTGCACAGTTTCTAGAGTCCATTTGTAGAGAGGCATTCACAATCATGAATGTAAATCCTATAGAACTCAGAGACACATAAAACTGGGTTGTAACACAACAGTAGAGGACAGAGTAAGAGTGAGAATGTAAGCTATCAATGTAGGTTTTACCAAGGAAGCCGCATTTTCAACAATTGTTCAAATTTTAAATACTTTTACATTATTTTCTTTTGAATAGACCACACGTATGCCCAGAAAAATTCTATATTTTCAAAGTCCCTCTCCATCCCTAACCAAATCCAAAACAAATTTCATCTTTGTCATCTTGTCAACTGTCTTTATTTAATATCTAGAATCACAAAGAGTGGTGCTAGGGTACACACACGGCCAATGAGATGGCCATTACCCCTTCCTGAAACTCTCTCCCCACTTACTCTTTACAATGCCAAACAACCTTCTTTTCAACAACAATGAAGTCTTCCCTGATCGCTCTTCTACTGCTCTGTCACATCGCCCTGTTTATATCCTATGCAATACCTCACAATCACTGAACATTTTATTGATTTGTCCATTTTTGAAAGATGAAATAAAATTCTGAAAATGAGGAAACAAGGAAACAGCCCAGGGAATATCATAGTTATCTTGGTCTGCTTGGGCTTCTGTAACAAAATACCATAGACTGGGTGACTTAAATAACCGAAATTCCTTTTCTCACAGTTCTCGAGGCTGGGAAGTGCAAGTGCAGGGTGCAGGCCAATTCCATTTCTTGTGGGCATTCTCTACCTGGCTTGACACATTCTGACTATATTCTGACTTTCTCTTCTCGTAAGATCACTAATTCCATGATGAGGGCCCTACCCTCATGACCTAACCTAACCCTAATTACCTCCAAAGGCCCCATCTCCAAAAACCATCATATTGGGAGTTAGGGTTTCAACCTCCAACAAATTTTGGTGGAGACACAAATATTCAGTTCATAAGTATGCCAGATTTGGGTCCCCTCAACAGAATAGAAAAACAACAGTAAAAAAAATTTGCTTGATTATTTTACTGAATTACCTTATATCCATCATAGAAATAATCCGTTTTGTTCTGGCAGGAGAGTATAGTTCTCAATTATTAGTAACTAATATTCATTTTCAGAGCAACTTGACTTAGGCATCTCTACTCTGGTGGCTTGATGGGTTCCATTTTATATTCGTAAACTCTTCGTTTGGCTCATAAACTTTTGAAGGTCTTAATTTTAATATAAGAATTATGTCAAGAAAAACATGAAAATTTTCAGGTAATATATGGCTCTGCCTGAATATTTAAAGGTAATAAGCCAGATTTATACTCTGTGAAACACAAAATAAAAATCTTAACAAAAGAACAAAATGATTGATAGGACACATCAAAGCAACCATCTTTTTGGCACAATGATTCTGAACTCACATATAAGTAGTCCCCTGCTCTTCAGACAAGCCCACAGAAGAGGGAGTCCCTCTCCACTGGAGATCACTTCATTTTTTTACATTAGAAAAGAGCAATTGGGGATGTTTAATATACTTTTGTCTGAGGAACTCTGAAATTTAATATATATTCCAATTTGCAAAAACTGGAAATACGAAATAGGCCAATGGCCCAAGTCCAAGCAGACTCAGTTTTTCAGAATCAAACACTAAAGCAAAGAAACAATAAGAAAATGCTCACAAAAATTACCTAGAGCAAGGGATGTCTGCATTGAACATTTTATTCATTGAACTCATCATTTTTTTACTTCCTTTAATTAGTCTTATCTCACAGAGTGAATTCACTTTGAAATGATTAAAAATGGTTTTTGGAAAATATGTTAGATTGACTGTGATCGTGCCCACATGCATATTGTAAAAAAGTATTCATTGTCATTAGCCTCATGTGGGCCATGTTAACAGATTAATAAACATATGAGTCGACAGCTACATCATTCACTTACTTGACATTTTCTGAGTGGATACAAGCTAGGTACAAACACTGTACTACAAACTATATTCAAATACTATTTTGGAAACAAATAATTGCGTGTTCAAGTGGGAATGTTTGCCCAGAGATTATTTTGAGGACTCCGAAGTTCTTCAGTCTTCTCAAGTGTACAAGCAAATGTTCTCCAGTTAGAGAAAGGAAGTGTGAAAGTTTCATCCACATCACAGCAGAAGACAGATGCATGCACTGCAGTTGCACAGAAAGAAGAAAGCTATTAACACAGCCTGCCCTGTGCAGTCTTCGGTAAACTCTGTGGCCAACCCTGCAGAGGCATATTTGGTTTGCAGGGCAGTCCCAGGGTGGTAGGATTCTCTACCAATGTTTTTATAAATCATCTTGTTCCTCATCTGCCATTGAATAGGTTCTGCAACTCCCATAGGGCTACTGCGTGAAATATGCAATCTCATGACATTCAGTATTTTTTCTTCTCCAAATTTCCATGGCATTGGTCTTGTGTTTACCTTTCTAGTTCTAGGTTAGATTTTTTTCTGTTTCCTCTATAGCATATTCTTGCAGTTCCCTTTGTAAATACTGAGGTTCCCCTCTCAAAGAATCACATAATCTAGCCCGGATCTCCAGCCTCTATCTCTCCTCTGAGTTCCAGGTCCAAATATCTCACTCCTTACTGGATAGCTCCTTTGGGATGTCCAAAGGGTACCAAAAATTAAACGTAAGAAAAACCGAAGTCAAAATCTGTACCTTCAGAAGCTGCTAGCTCCTCTATTTTTCCTGCTTTGTCAATAATACCATCAAGCACTCAGAAAAACACTAACCTGAAATCTGAGAGAGTCTGGATTTCTTCCTTCATTCTTCTTCCAAAGAGAGGTCAGGTATTGTTGATTATAACTTCTCCTGCATCCTTCAGAGGTCTTGGTTTAAACTCTATTATTTTTCATTTATATATTGAAACAATATTTATGTGCTATCAATTACTTGTCAGATGTTTTGCAAATTGAAAAATAAAAAACTCAACAGTGTCTATACTGGGAGAAACAGACAAGCAAATGTGGAATCATATAATAACCTTACTTTTAAGCGGCATTTCGTTCTTAAACTCTCCCTAGCCTTCTGTTCTATCCTTGACATTGTCAGTTTTCTCATCAGGACCTTCTCCAGTCTACTCAAAATCTTCCAATCATTTCTAATAATCTATAAATCAGCAACAGAGTTCTTAAAGGGATTTAAGTAAATTTAAATGAAATGAATTTAAATTCTATAAAATGAATTTGAATTTTTCTAAGAAAACTAAGGGACATGTGAATTGCAGTCCCTATGAGACTTAAGCTCTGAAAACAGAGGAGCCGGGATACCAAAGCTGTGTGTGAACCAGTGTCAGGAAATGGAGAGAATGAGTGTGTCATCACCTGGAAACCATGAACATAGGTCAAAAGAAGGAAAGTCTAAGCAAGCAAAACAGCAAAGCAGCAAAACGGAGCTCTGGGGGCAATTAGAGACTTACAGCCGTAACGTTTGATAAAGAAATAAGTCAAGGAAACTGGGAAATGATTATGAGGGTAATCTGCCCAATATACATGACCCTCAGCCTGCCTTCAAGAGGGAGAGCTCTGCCCTGACTCACGCTCCTTAGGAAATATTCTGCACAGCCAGTATCCTAAAAAAAAAGAAGTCTTGAACTGTAGAATTATAAAGAGGTTGCTGGGCTACCTGATGGGTTGTATTTCCCAGTTTTCTGGACGGTGGCTATAGCCAAGAGAATAGTGATCTCCAAGAAGGCAGACACAGATCCCTGGCACTCGAAGTATCCTTAAATCCTTACAGTATCTGTATCTTCTATATGTTATTCAGTATTATGGTGATATATGTTATTTACTTCCTTTATTAAAAAAAAAGTTGCAGTATGTCAGAGACCATGTCTTCATATCAGCACAGAACTGAGAACACTGCTTTTTATAGTGAAGGCCCTTAAAAAATGTGTTAAAATGACAGGAAGTTTGGATTATAAGAGCTTATTTTACAGATAATAGTGAACTGGATTTATTTAGGGAAATGGACAAAATTCACTTGACAACTTGGTGACTCTATTAAGACATTCAAAATCATTGGGATTGCTTAGGTCTGCATGAGGTAAAGAAGGTGAACTTGTTTCATCCTAGATAAGCTTGTTTCATCAACTGCCTTTCTAACTCATTAAAGAAAACCTAAGTCTCAAAGCCTGGAAGGCTTCTAAGTATCACTTAATAGATTCAAGTTTTACTTCAACTGTTTGCTTTCTTTAAAAGTTAACCAAATTGATTTTAAATATTGTTATGAGGATCTCTGCATTTGGACATAGACCATATTTACAAGTTTGCCTTTCTTCAGACTGACATCTCTCTAAATGAAACCTGTAGAATAAGATATAATTTGCATTTATCAGAAAGTTTGGTGGCAATGACAGATACTCAGTAAGAATAGATTTTAAAGGGGCATGTTATTGGAAAAATACTGGAGTATCTTGCAGAACAACCAGATTACACGCAAAGCAGAGAACCAAGAATTCGAATAATTCAAAAGACATCGGGAGCGTCCATCTCTTCTAAGTTGACTTTCTAGGTCAATTTAATCTCTCTCTCTCTCTCCCCACTGCCCACTGCCCTCTCACCCTCCCTATCATTCTTCTGCTGTCATTCTCTCTACTGTCCCTCTCCTACCCTCCCCTTGCACCAAAGAATCCACCTTTGCTCTTCTAGCCAATAAGGCATGACAACTGTTGATCTTTTTACACATTAAAACTTTAGCCACAGTAAGTGCACACAGTAACAAGAAAATACTAGAGAAGGAATGCACTAGCAAACTATGACCATGTACCAATAACTAGACCGATCAATCTGAGGTCAAGAGAATGGGATACTATAACTTCTCCAGTATGAAATTAATCAGCTACTGTGTAGTAAAATGACATCTCTAGGACTATGAAGTGTGGTAAGGCAGTTTCCAGCTGAAAAGACAGGGCTTCTGGACACACAAATAAAAGTCCTATATTTTCAGGAAGAAAATATTTATCAGGTATTTACTCAATTAATGTTTTTTTAAAAGCAGATTTTTTAAAAGAATTAAATGTGACACCCACATATTCAGATGTCATATACACTGGTACATAGTAACTTGAGCATAAATTTCAACAGTCTTTCACGTGAATGAAGTCCAGGCTGCTAACAGACCTTCTCTTCTGTTTTATTTCCATTGTTATTTAGTTAATGTCCCCAGTACTGTACTAAAACATTAAACAGTGTTTAATTTCTTTGTGTGAAGCAATTTTTTTGTCTAAATGTTTTCAATAAGTAGTGGTTTTCCTTAAAGTAGATGGGATGGTCACACTATTAAAATTTAAATTGATGTTTATGAATGAGAATGATTTTCTCCATTCACTGTCTAGAACAGTGCTTCGAAAAAGTGATAATATAGTAGCTATGCACTTAATAGTGGTAATGGCCTCATTTAAGAATAATTTTTAAAATACAGTCATGTTAAAATCCCATCCAAATTCTGTAGAATTTGTACTAGCCATTTCATAAGAATTTTAAATAAAAGTTTATACTGGAATAAGATTTTTTAACCCATACAAAGGAACATTACATTTCTCTATCATATTAACATGAGTTTTAGTATAATTATTATGATCCCCAAATAGTCAAAAATTAAATAAATCATCACAATAAATACAAAGGCTACAAACAAATTAAATTTAGAGTTCAAAGTAATACAGTTGACCCTTGAACAACACGGGTTTGAACTGCATAGGTCCACTTATACGCTGATTTTTTTCAATAGTACATACTTTGGTACCACATGATCTAAGGTTGGTTGAATCCAAGAATGCAAAACCTGGGATACGGAGGGCCAACGTAGTTACACTCTTATTTTCAACTGCTCAGAGGTTCAGCTGCCCTAGTCCCTGTGTTGTTCAAGGGTCAACTGTATTATCTATTGTGTTCATTAGGCTCATATTCAAAGACTACAGTGTTTTCAATCATTTTCCTTAACTACCCTGAATAAGGGAGAAGAGGCTATTTGGTTCCGCTCCATGGGCCCCTATGTGGACGTCCACTCTACCCCAGATTCCAACCCAAGCTGGTCTACCTAAGAAAAAAGGGGACTCCGAATGGGGCAGAAATTTCCTGGCTAAGTCTGTCTTTGACTATCTTTTAGACAGAGTCCAGTTCCAGGGCTATTGTCTGATGATGCCTGACAGAATACACCAAGTAAAGACCTCCTTGCAAGCTGTGCACCACGCCCTCTGCAGGCTGTGGGCCGCCTTTGCTAAACAGACGTGTACCTCTCAATCTTGTTTCTCAAACTTTGTAAGGAATAGAAGGTAGGAGGAAATTGAAAAAAAATGTGCAAAAGAAAACCTCATCTCCACCATCAAAACTATGTCAGAGGATTTTGTTGAAATACTTGAGATAGAGGCAGAAAAGAAAGATAGATAGATGATAGATAGATAGTTAATAGATAGATAGATGATCGCTAGATGATAGATAATTGAAAGCAAAAAAATAATAGCAGGGGCAGACAAAACAGGGAAGAAAAGGAGTGAAAACGATAAAGCTCTTTCATCAAGGGGAATGTGCAAATAAAGGAGGAGGCCGAATGTAGATTAAGGCAAAGTGATATTTACTCGCAAGCCTGTGCATGGCATACCCATCCAGGTCATACATGTCGTGAGGAAAGAACAGGAGTAAGTGGTATGTAAGTTAGCTAGTTATTGGTTAAGCATAAGAGTAGTGGCTTTTTAAAATAAATCATATCGTCTATCTGTTGTGGGGTGTTTTTGACATTTCTCTATTTTTAAAAAATTTGCTTTCAGCTTAATTTTTGGTATCTAATGAGCCCTCTTTAGCTAGATCAACTCTTAAAGTTTAATCCATTATCTTGTCAGTTATAGTCTCTATCATTGTAATGCACACAGAACTATGGAATAAAAAGAAAGACTAAAAGGAATTAAGTTTAAAATGTGAACAGGAATTATCATTTTCTTTTTCAAGTAAAAACTTGATGAGTAACTCTCTGTCAAAACAATGCACTGAAACATGAGGAAAACTGTCAAATTAAAAGCAAATTAGTATAATAAATGGAGAAAAATAGACTATGGCATGAATAATTCTGGGGAGAATAAAAAGCAATGAGGATAAGTTTCAATACAGCATCCACTTAATTTTAACAGCAGAAAGAAAAACAGATGAGGAAATGTATATGAGCATAAGGAAATTCCTCTTAAAGCTTCCATAACAGCTCTCCTGAAAAATGGTTTTAAATTCGTATGTACAATTTTTAAACAAGGGTATTGACCAAAATTCTCATCCACAAAGACAAGTTATTTTTACTAGTCAATTAAATCTTGCCTTTATCACAAAAGACTGTTTTCTAATTCCTTCTTCTTGTGTTAATCAATTCACCATATATAACTGCAGATTTGAACCTAAGAGAGTGTATTTTATTGCCAAATGTATCTTAAGGGTGAGGTAAAGTGTCCATTAGTTTTCAATTTTAAAATATTTCTCCCTTTTGATATTCATTTTGCCCCCTTTGATTAAAAAAAAGTGGAATAATAATGGAATAGAAAGGAATAGGATAGTTTGTTTTTATTGTTTTATAACTTAATATATGTTCTTGAGATTTATAAATTGTTATTGTTAAAAAGTAACAGAAATAATTTAATTTGATGATGGTTCTCCACTTACTAGGTCCCTGGATGTGCCTGACAATAAACATCTCCAGTGAAAAACAGCTGGTGGTGAGTTTTAAAGGCGAGTTTGCACTGAGATGGCAGTGAAAAATTCTGGGGAAGCACAATTATCCAAATTAAGCCTAACAAAAGTATTGATTTCATTCAAAGTGTCAGCTTGAGCAATGTCAAATCCCTCCAGATGACAGAAAATATACTTAAATGAATAAACATATAGCCATGTACAAAAATGAGAAATCTCCATAGATCAGAAACCCCACAGAATTCCTAAGTGATGACACAATGATAAGAATAAAAGAGGGGGAAATGTAACACAGGAAATACAAGGTAGAACACAGACTAAAGACTAGGTGCTCCAGGCCTGAGAGCAGGGGAGCCTAAGCATGGGAGGATGTGCTAGAGACAACAGAGAGAGGTTCACCTTTGTGCAGCTGCCCTCTCTCCAGGGAGCAAGGGATCAACCTCAAAGATAGAAGACAAGTGTGGGAGCGGGGCTTGTGTTAGAGAGGCAACAGCCCTAGGTGGTCAATGCTTAAGGGCAACAGAACAAGAAGACCAGACCCTAAGGAAATGTATGTGTGTCTTTAAATTTAATTGAAAACACAACAGAATACAAGTCTTAGCAAAAACTCAGGACACTTCCACCAAGCACTTTGCACAAATGGATGCAGACGAATAAAAACACACAAGAATCACATAACCAAAGAATTAAATAAAGCCACACAGTGAAAGAGACACAAAACTCAACCAAGAGAATAATTTACACCTGAGGAAACAGAGTTGCTAAAACGATCAGAACAAGACTCTAAAATCAGTATATTCCTAGAAAGATAAATTATTTTACTTATAAAATGAGAATAAGCTGTTATAAAAATAAAACAAGAAAGGAATCAATCAACCTCCCTTTCCAGAGGGAACCAATTCAAGAGCTGACTCCAAATCAACTACTGATGGATTCCTTAAAAGTTACCCATTATTTCTACTGCAGAAAGTTTCCCAAGTTTTCATGAGCTTAAGGTCTTCCACATTGTTTTGTTTTGTTTTCATTCAGCAGCCTTCCTCCCCCCCACCCCACCCCACCAAAAATGGAGTAGAACCAAAAAAGCAGACCACAGACTTTCCCACCATCATCCCCAATAATATCATAGTCTTATATCCCTGGGGTGGTACCCACTTCTTTATTGCCAGAGGACAAATGCTTAAAAATTCACCTTTACATATTATGCTTGATCAGATGAGTCACTTATTTGTGAAAGTCAAAAGCATATACGAATAATACTATGTCTTGATTGCCCATCCTAGGCTGAATTTTATTTCATTTTTATAGACGAGAGACTCACAAAATCCCTTTCAATAATTATTTCCTGAGAAAACCAGCCTTGCATATCCATGATTTAAATGCTTCATCAAATCATTTCCTCTAACTAATATGAAGAACTGCTGAAGGCAATGCAATTCAGCTCAGCAATTCTACCTTTCAGAGGAGCCAACATTCTGAATGCATTTGTGACATTAAGGAAAGAAACAGAGACTATCAATCAGACTTTCAGGTCCTGTTTTAATCAGAACACATTCAGGAGACAGTCTGAAAAGCCAGAACTTTGGATGCCCCTGTTCAAGAAGGGTTTTTTTCTTAACTGATTTGCAGCCCACAGAGGAAGAACAAATACTGGCGATGCTTTCTATTTAATTTGGTATAAGTTCATAAAACAAATTGCCCAGATAATTGGACATGTCTTCAATTCTGCACTACATTTTCCATAGATGTAAACCAGATTTATAACTTAGAAGTGCAGCAATAAATGAGCATAGCTTGTAATAGACTCGTGCCAAGTCTTATATCAAAGTGAAATAAAAAATGAGACTGACCACTCTGAGTAATCAAATCTGTCAGCTCAGTTAACTCCTTCTAAAGTATGGATGGGAACACTAAGATCTGCAAAAAAAAAAAAAAGTTTAATGATTTCTACTAGTACAAATATACACAAGCAAGAAATAGCTGTTTAAGTAGATTCCCTAAAAATAAACTTACCATCCTAAATCCTGTAAATGATTTTTTTCTGTCATGCCTTTTCTTCCCCCCATTGGAGAATTTAAAACCCACTCACACATGGAAGCTACTATCCTGAAGCTAAGTTCCCATTTTCCTCTGAGGAGTTTTTCCACTCCCGCTTAAATCAGAGTTGGCAATTATGCTTTTCTAGACTGAACCGTCTGGTCACCATTTGTCTAGTCTCTCGTCCAAAACAAACAAACAAACAAAGAGATCGACGATATTATGTTGGAAAATACAAGGTGGTTTTTAGGCCCATCTGTTGGTCCTGCAATAACTAAATAAATCTAGTTATTAAAAGGCAAAGCTCAAACCTAAAGGTGTCCTCTAATTGAATTCTTCCTCTTCCTGGTCAAGATGGTAATAAAACAGGGAAAGCAGAATTCCCATCTGCAAAGACTTTCCTAAGTCTATATACTTCTTTGGGCTATTTGCCAAAGGCAATGTTCCAGAGAAAGTAAGTTTAAATAATATCCTATTCCAGGAATGGGAAAGGATACGTGCAGATCAGTTGGTATTAGTAACACATTTCCAGGATTTAAAAACAGAAAGCCTTACTTATTTTGCAAGAAATAACTATTTTTTCCCAAAATCCCTGTTTGTATTTAAGTAAATTGTTTTACTCTCCATTTCTGAAGTATCCAGTTTACTCCAAACCAATTTATTACCTTCCGTCTGCTTCTCTTTCCTCTCCTTATCGAGTAACAGAAACATCATTCACCATTTAGCCAAACTGGAAACCAGGTAATCACTCTTCCATCTGAATCTAATTAATGATAAAGACTAGACAGCTCCAACTATTAAATATCTCCCTATTATTTCCTCTCTTATTACATTTGCTACTCACTTTTCTCTCTGTCTAAATTCTCAGGCCTTTCCAGTTCACCCTTTAAGGTGCTACCAGAGATCTTACCAAAAGCAAGTCCAATCACATTGGTCTCCCTCATAAAATCTTTAAGTGACTCCCCAATCCCTATACTAAAATACAAATCCCTTGGCTTAGCATCCATAAGACCCTTCAAACACCTTTCTTTTATCTCATCTCCTACCACTCCTGAAAGTCTGTGATGCTTATGCTGTATAGTTTCCAAAACAATCTATGCCCTCTCATGATCTGTGCTGTTGCACATTTTCTTCTAACTGAAATAATTCCTCCACTGATTTATTGCTGAGAACTTAGTCATATTCTTAGATTGAAAGCAAGCATGACTTCAGAAACCTTCCTTTACGGTCCACACCACAGCACTTAACATCCCATCCCTGCGAAAAGTGATCACATATCAGCGCCCTTGTTATATGTTCTTATATCTCCAACTGTCTGAGCTCCTGAAGAATCAGGACCATGTGTTTTTCCTCTTCAATATCTTGACCCCCAACTGAAAATAAACACTAATTGTCCCGAAGGTGAATAAATAAAGCAATGAAGGAATGACAGATACATAACTGACCTAGGTAGTGAAATCTCTTTTCCAACTGAGGTCAACACTATGCAATCTTCACCTTCGTAGGTTAAATGGAATTGAGTGACTGGGCCAATCTGGACAAATTACTGCAGTGCGCCTCTTGAAGTTGAGTTCATGAGTTCACACAATGAAATAGTCCCACTGATTCTATAATTAGCATAGTTTATTTTTCCTCAGAATTGATTCTGCATTGCACTGTTTCCTTAGATTATTTTGTGTAATGCTTTTATATTCTATTTTTAATTTGTTGACTTTGCTTTCTCTCTTGGCTTTAAAATGCGAGATTGGATGTAATTGTCAGTATATCTTTCCACTTTTTTATAATTTATCTAATGCAATTACATGCTAGTAAGCAGTTAATAAATATCTTTCTATGCTAATCTGAGAGTGCATATTTGAAAATAGAATCAAAGGAAAAGAAACATAAATATTCTCTTTCTATTCTGATTTACTTAATTTCAGAACATCTCACTAACCGCCTTCTCGTCCCACCAATCTTTTTGCTGCGCTTTCATTTTTCTATGCAATAGGGACAATATATTTCTTCTATACGGAGGGCCAAGTGGCATAAAAATACATAAACTTCCTGGGGAAAAAAGAATTCATGTAAAATTTTAAAGGAAATTAATGTAATCTGAAGTGCTCATTAGGAGGAAGACAATTCAGAAAAGTGGTACTTTTTTTTTTTTCTAACCTCATATTTTGTTTGTTTGTTTTATAATGACTGACTGAAGCCTTATTTGGGCACATATCCCATTAACTTGAATACAGGTGTTTAGCCCTCAGGCAAACTTTGTTACTTCTTCAATTTCTTTTGCCATATAGAGGTTTCCTATAAAACCCACTCAATGTATAGACAATTTAAACTCATACAGGAAGTACTCAAACCTCCGAACTGCATCTTACAAGAATGGAGGCAGTTCTTCGATCCCAATTTACATGTCATTTATTCTCTTCTACTAGCATATTGGCTGAAGCCATACTGACATCACTAGATACAGATATTTTCATCTTCTTTGCCTTGGTTTCAACATTTACTATTACGTCTACTTCTTGGACACAACAGTTGTTTATTCTTTGAAATTATTAAATATTTAACCAAGTTCTTGTAAATTAGGGGCAGTCATATTTTTCCAAAGATTTTTACTTTAATTTACTTTTATTATTTTTGATATATGTTTAGTGTGTCTGCTCTAGAATGAGCAACTCCAACTAATTCTCCTCACAGCTAGCACGCTGTTTCTAATCTGAATTCACATTAGAACTCTGAATCTACTCTTATTTGTGGCAAGCTTGATTTTTTCACTCCCTCACCTCACATATGAAGGTCGTTACAAAGTTGATGAGGATAATCAAGTCATACTGGAAAGAATGTTTTGGACCGTGAATATGCAGCTGCACTGAGGAGATATTCTGGCACTTCCAGCATTATAAAAGTTAGAATGATTAATAAGAAGAAGTACGGAATCGATCTACTGAGAATACTGTAATCCCTTCATGGTTATTAAGAGGTGTGTGAAGCACACAAAAATAGATATAGATTATTTATTACTAAAGGGATTCATGATTCAACTTTATCACCTTTAGAAACTTATGTTGGTTTTTTTGCACTTTACAAAACATTTAGAAGTTGTGACTTCCATGCTTAGATCAGTGTTTTTAAATAATGCTATATCTTAAGAGGTTGTCTCAAAAAACTACATATTCCAAGTTGTCTAAATTATACAACAAAACCAACACACACTTACCTGTGTTTCCTCATGACACCCTACTAACGTAACAGTGGATTCTTAAGGCAGTAAGTGACAAATACAAATGTCATGCAAGAAAAGACAACAGCTGCACATTTTTGGAAGCTAGAAAGCAGATAGACAAATAATAACTGCCTTAGCCTGGAGAAAGATGAATTAATTCCAAGACATTCATAGAGAAAGTCCAGAAGCAAAATGATGTTTACTGCAAAACTCATAAATCCTCCAGAACTGACAGTCCCAGCTATACCCGAACCTGAAGATAAAGGTGGATTAAAGCCAGGAGGATGTTTGTTGAATGCAATAGAGAAACAGTTCCCTAACTACATTACAGGCGGCTAGGCCACTTTCTCTTCTCCTGTAGAAGGACGTGGCTTAACTTTCTACAGAAGAGGAGTCAGAGGGATACTGGAGTAGAGAACATGGGCCCAGCTAGGACACTTCAACTGTAATGGTTCCTGTACACCCTGAACCACGAGATCTCCCTGATCTCTCCCTTACCTGACTCTAGGAATGCTAGCAGCCAGTATCAGACCCTCCTGATAGGAGGGTGGATAATTCTTCTCCAGGGAATCTAACCAGACTAAGAGAAAAGACCTGAAAATCACTAATAGGAGTTCACTGACCAAACGTCAGGGCCAGATCACCCACCAAGAAGGCACACCAGTTGACAAGCCCATAAGTTTCTAATCAGGTATTTGGTGGCTCATTTCTAAATATTTATGGGCAGCCAAGTATCCCCAGATATTTAAGGAAAGCCTCTAACATGAAAGACAGAGACCATACAAACTGTAGTAACAAATTTGGAGAAAACAGAGTGATGGAAGCAGAACAAAACTCTGTGTCTGTGTGTCCGCATTTAACATCTAGCCTCTCAGAGACAGGAAATCTTACTTCCATGAAAAAAACACCATGATGCTAAAAAAAAATAAACATCCATACAAAGAAAGGAAGACTTGTAGAAATTAGAACTGTGATAGCAGAAATGAAGAAAAACTCAGCTAGAAAATGTTGAATTTAACTTAAGGAAATCTCTAAGAAATTAGAATAAAAAGACTACATGTAGAAAATTAAACAGAAGGGAAAAAAACGTAGAGCACCTGCCTCAAAGGTTCATTATATGAATAATAGGAAAATGAGAAAGAGAACAGAAGAAACTATGGTAAGGAGATTATCAAGGAACTAATTCAACATAATGTTTCAAAACTGAAATTCAGAGTGAAAAGTCTATGGAATGCCTAACACAAGTGGGGGAAAAAAAAACCCACATCAGTGCATATCACTTTAAAAAGTAGAACATGGGAGTAAAACTTGCAGAGAGAAAAAAATCAGAATGGCATCAAACTTGTCAGCAGCAACACAAGACAAACACACAAATAAATAAAACAATAACTTCAAACTTATGAATGAATATTATTGCTATTCTATACTTTTACAGTGGCCAAACTGGGAAAAAAAAACCATGAGAGTGGAATAAAGATATTTCATATTTACAAGGTATCTCAAACTTGATCTCCCATGAGCTCTTCCTCAGGAAATTAGTAGAAAACATGTCACCAAAATGAGGGTGTAAACCAAGAAAAAGGAAGACATAAACCTACACACAGGGGATCCAATGGAGGTGAAATACTATGAGAATTTCTAGGATGATTGTAAAGGGAGATCCCAAAACAACAACAGCTATGCAAAACACCAGGAGAGCAGTAAGCCCAAAGGAGACCAAGAGGAGTAAGCTCTCCTGGAAAGATATCTCCAAGAAGATAAAATGAATAGAAACACTTAAATGTTTAAAATATTAAGACATTTCCACTTTGGCGGAGTTTGGGGATGAATCAGTAATAGGTATGTAGCAAATAAAGCTACCGAAACAAACACACACAGACACACACACAATTTTTAACTCAAATGCAAAAAAAAAACAAAAAAAAGTATCCAAGGAAGAAAATATAAACATAATAACTTATAAGGGTTACCTGTGAAAAATATTTATACTCACAATAATGTAAGAACTGATTATTGATCAGATAAACAAGATTAAACATATTGGATAATGGGGGAAGAAAGTGAAGGAGATTGAGAATATAAAAGAATTAAATACTCATCTTTCACTTGTAGTATGTGAAATACATAATGTCTAAGCTGGAAAAACATAACTATATTATTAAAGTAGTTTAAGATATTTTTTTAGAAATATACAGGTAAATACCAAAGAAATAGATAAAAGATTTGAAATTGATTGGGAGAGGGAGAAAAAAGGAGAGGATAAGAGATATTGTTTTCATTAAAAACAAAGAAACAAAAAGCTCTGTAGAAATACTGGAATGTACGTTTTTATAAAAAGTATGCCTTCACTTATTTTATTTTCTCACTTATTACTATATTTATTTATAAAGTAATTTTAGGAAATAATTTTATTGGTGTTTTAGCATTGAGTTTTTTTAAGAAATGGAGTGCCATATTAGAACAAGCTTGGAACAAGTTCTGAGCTTAGAGAAAGAAGCTCCAACTTAAAATTAACCAGCTCTGTGACTGTTGAGTGAGGAGGTAGCTGAAGTAATGGAAAATGGTAGTTAACTGAAACTAGAATCCATACTGTTTTCTCCAGAGGGAGTTTTTCTAGTGCCAGTAAAAACTGGGGGGCAAATCACAGATACAAGTATTGAAAACAGAAAATTGTGAGGTTTGGAGCAAACAGATAAAGTCAGCAATAATCACATCATGTGTGTTGAGCACTCTTGCACATACTTATGAAATGTTCTCAGAAACTGCTACCTGAAAGAGATTCAGTTTGCACTCATCATCTAACCTGTCTTAAGTATTATAGGATGTTGCCCTTTCTCCCTCCTCAAAGCTAATTTTACCCCTGATATGAACTTGGTCCTACAGTTATATCCTCTTTCTCTATAATTGTTCTCTCCCTCTTTTGCCTCTCAATTTATAGGCTTTAAACATGCTCAGAATGGCTCTCCCATTTTATAGATTAAGTAATCCAGAAAGTCAGACCCTCCCTTATCAGCTCCAGTAATTCTTTCTGCACATGTTATGCTAGCTCTCCCCTTGACAACCAAGTCTTTGAAAGAATGATCTGAAATTGCTGTCTCCTCTCTCTCATATTTATTCTTCAAATGACTTAAAACAATGTTCTATCCTCCCCACAGCCCAGGAAATGTTCCAGTAGATGTCACTATTTTCTATTGGGTTGTTTCAGTCCTTGTTCCATTTGACCTATTTTACTCCTTGTCACTGCTAATCTGTATGCTACTATCTCCTGGTTCTCTACCCCACCTCTCTAAATATCCCTCAGTCTCTTCTGCTCACCCACTTCTTAACACTTGGAAGCCCTACAGCTTAGTCTTTGGTCATCTCCTCTTCTCTCTAGACATTCCCTGACATTCTCATCCATAACTTTAGCTAAAATAGGTGCCCAAACACCTACCATACCTCCTTGATTGGAGCTCTTGGAATGACGGGAATTGTACACAGAATTTTCTCCAAATCTCTTTGTCCTTCTGGGTTCCCTTTTTTTCCTTGAAAACCACCAGGATTCACGTGGAAATAGAGGACCAAACCTGGGAATAATCTTAGTCTCCTGCTTCAACCTTAGCCCCACGTCAGTCACTTATAATTATATATTGCTAATCCTTATCCTTTTACTTCTTTGAACCCTTCTTCCATTCATTGCTGTCTTTTTTTCAAAGCCTCATCTCACCAGCGCTTTCATGGACAGTGGCAATACCCCCCTCCCAGTATCACTCCTCAGGTCACCCCCATTTTTAATTCCTCCCCTACACTGCTATCAGGGTTATCTAACTTAAAATACCAATCTCGTTATTTTAGTCAATGGCTTGAAACCTTTCAGTAGCTTCCCATTACTTGTAGAACAAAGTCCAAACCCATTAGCACATGGCCTTCCATAATCTGGACACTAGCTACTTATCCCATCTTCTCTCTTGTTGCGCCACCCTTGGAGTCTACGCTTTAACCCTAATACATTTCATCCAGCTTCTGGATTACACACCTGTACTTCCATTCACATTGTGTCATGTCTGAAATTGCATTCCCTTTTCCTTCCCTATCTCCATACCCTACTGAGAACATCTGCAATTAAGATGCTTCTTCAAAATCAGCTTTTCTATGAAGCCTTTTTATTCTCTCCAACTAAAGTTAATCACTTCTTCATCACACCTCTGCTTATCTCTCTGCATAACTATATTTTTAGCAAAAAAAAAACAGTTTGCATTTCTACATTGGACTGTGAGCTCCTTTCAGACAGAATCTATATCTTATTTGTTTATAACACAAGTGTTTAAAAAGTTCCTAGAGGATAGTAGGTGCTTACTGTAGAGACTCATAACGCTGTAAAGTATCCACTACATAACCAAAAATGTACTGGGAAAAGCTGCTCCAGACAGTTATGTGCATGGAAGTTACTATGCTCTGAGTTACGTGACATTGAAACCTCTACCACAGTTGAAGGGACCAACGATAAACCATCTCTAGATTAGACATAAATGAACCTGTCTCCCAACATGGCAGTCTGGAGAACACCAAGTACGAAAACTGCTTTATATTGGATACGAAATACATAATCTGATTATCTTTGGATGTTAAATATAAAACAAAAGCAGCAGAAACAGACATAGTTAAAGTAGTTAACAGTGGAATCAGTAGAGAGCAATGAATCACAGGTGTCATGGAGTGGCTAGAAGAGGAAAGACCTAAGGAATGACAAGATAATGGGATGCTCTTGGATGACAAGTAACGTTGTTGATCCTGAAAGGGCTGCTATGCACTATATACTGATCAGGATAAATGATGTTCAGATTCTTCATGGAGCCTGGGTGTGCTGCAGTTGAGTTGGCACGGGATGGCATATTTGGAATATATTCCATGATCACAGATGGCTATAGAAATTTCACAGGCTGGACTTATGTAATAAGTAACAAAATTCAAACCTTATAGCATTTAAACTACTTTATTATCAGAGTTCCATAATTTGTACCTTAGAGGTACAACATTTATTTGATGGGGAAAAAAATACATCAAATGCTGAACTCACATATTTCTGTAGTAGCTCTACCTTCTATAAGGTCATCTAAATCAGGCCAACATTTACTGCTCACCTTCAAACTGACTTTAAATTTCAGTCTTGAACTTGGGACTTTAATTCCCTAATTTCTAGTTCATATTCCCTTTCATATACACATTCAGGGCTTCTCTTGTTTTTCTATTTCCCTAAATATGTAGTCAAAGTTAGAGATAATGATAAATCCAACAAACTTACACATACACTAGAGAGAGACAATGTGAAGAATGGATAACACCTACAAAAATTCTGGAGAGCTGATTGGGGTCTAGATGCAGGTGATACATGATGAAGGAAGAACCGATGGACTACATTAGCTCAAAGAGAGAGTCTTTGCTTAGAATATTCAGTGTGTATATAAATAGCCCCCTATAATGGGGAAACTGGGCACTGAGTGAAACAGCCACTTTCTTAATGTTGAGCCTGAGTTAATATAAAGAACCCTAGAATCATGTTACAGTAAATGTACAGGGGACCTTTGAAATCATCTAGTTAACACTCCCTTGTTTTACAAATTTTAAAACCAAGCCTTAAAGGCTTTGATTTACAAAATGTCAAATAGGAAGCTAAGAGAAATAAATTGTGATGGACACTAGAAATAAATGGAGCAAATGTGTGAATTATCTGCACACAGAGAGTTGCTGAGTTCCTGAGTGAATACTGGATAGCTGGCACATCAAGAGGTAATAAAGAAGTAAGGAAGATTCATAAAAATAGCTCATGAAAACTCCCACATGGAGGGGAAGGCACCTTATGTGTCTCCCCCAAAGTAGACATAGAAAAGATCACCCAAAAAGCCAAAAAGTTGAAGACATGGTCCTAGAAGCTAATATCAGGAAAAGAAATGTGGAGAACTGAATAAAGAAAACAGGCTGTGCCATCTGGTATAGGAACCACTAGACACATGTAGTTATTGAGCACTTGAAAGGTGACTAGTCTAAATTGGGATATACTTTATGTAAAATCTGTACATAATGGTTTTGAAGACTCTGTTCCCAAAAAAAGAATATAAAATATCTCATTAATAATATATATTTATTACATCCTGAAATGATATTATTTGGATATACTGGGTTAAATAAAATATATTATTAAAACTAATTTGCGGGCTTCCCTGGTGTCGCAGTGGTTGAGAGTCCGCCTGCCGATGCAGGGGACACGGGTTCGTGCCCCGGTCCGGGAAGATCCCACATGTCGCGGAGCAGCTAGGCCTGTGAGCCATGGCCACTGAGCCTGCACATCCGGAGCCTGTGCTCCGCAACGAGAGGCCACGACAGTGAGAGGCCCGTGTACCGCAAAAAAAAAAAAAAAAAAAAAAAAAAAGAATTTCCCAATCACATTGATAAATTAGGAGTATGGAAAAAATAACATAAGAATAAAATTACACAGGTGTTCTCATATTTGTGGTTCACATTATACTTCCTGTTGATTCAATCAATCATGTTATTTTATTTTACTGAATGAAAGATTCTTTAAATTCTATAGTGCTTTACAATTTTCAGAAGTTTCACACGATTTCATATAATTCCATAATAACCCTTTTTTTTCTCCTCTACCCCTATCTTGCCCCTCCCCTCTTCCCTCTCCCCACTGGTAACCACTAGCTTGTTCTCTATATCTCACATTACATTTTTATATATTTTATGGATATTTTATATACATTATATTTTATATATATTTTATATATTAGATATGTATTTTTTTATTTGGAGTATAAGCTTTATAATGTTGTGTTAGTTTCTGCTGTACAACAAAGTGAATCAGCTATATGTATACATATATCCCCTCCCTCTTGGACCTCCCTCCACCCCCCCATCCCACCCATCTGGGTCATCACAGAGCACTGAGTTGAGCTCCCTCTGCTATACAGCAGGTTCCAACTAGCTACCTATTTTACACATGGTAGTGTATATATGTCAATCCTAACCTCCCAATTCATCCCACCCTCCCCTCTCCCTGCTCCGTGTCCACCCATCTGCTCTCTTCATTGGCATCTCTATTCCTGTCCTGCAAAATAGGCTCATCTGTACCATTTTTCTAGATTCCACATATATGCGTTAATATACGATATTTGTTTTTCTCTTTCTGACTTCATTCTGTATGACAGTTTCTAGGTCCATCCACATCTCTACAAATGACCCAATTTTGTTCCTTTTTATGGCTGAGTAATATTCCATTGTATATCTGTACCACATCTTCTTTTTGCATTCTTCTGTTGTTGGACATTTAGGTTAAATGCCAGCCATAATCTGGCTATTGTAAATAGTGCTGCAGTGAACATTGGGGTGCATGTGTCTTTTTGAATTGTGGTTTTCTCTGGGTATATGCCCACTAGTGGATTGCTGGGTCACATGGTCCTGGTACAGAGGATATGCGGGAAAAGGTAGACGACAAATATGAATTGAATAGCCTGTGTGGGCTGGGCATTTTTTATTTATGTTGTTTTATCTTAGATTCACAACAGTTAAAGATAATTTCAATAGCTATTATTCTTTTGTCTGCTTGTCCAAGGAACCTCCATGTTTTCTTTCTCTTAAACAAAATTCTAAAGGCCGGGATAAAATAAGTAGAAATTTTTTTTTCTAGTATTATAACTCTTATTCTGAGAATTTATAGTCTGAGACAGGGAAACAATATTTAAGAACTTTTAAGTGGTAAGTATTGTGCTATCAGTTGCTCTGGTATAGAAAATATGTCCAAGAAAAACCTATCTTAAAAGTTGAATTATTTAAGTCATAAAGGAGAACACTGGTATTGTTACCCTGCTCTGCTAATTTACATTGAAATAACATGTGGACAGACTGTGTCCCGCCCTTTCTAGAGAGTTTTAATTGGTATGCCCTCTGCCTTTCACTAATGTATCTTATTTCTTCCATTATCTATAAAAGAAGCAAGTGTTCTTTCACCTTGAAAACTGAAATACCTCTTCCCGATATAATCAGATGCGTTCCAACCCCTTTTAAAGGAAAGGAAATTGCTTCTCTGGCTGCCAGCCATCATGAAGCTGAGAACATGTCTGTTGGTAAAGGTAAGGCACCCTAATGAATGACTTTCTTTTCAAAGAAGCAGAGACAATCCCTGCAGTAATTCAGTACAAGCTGCAGTTATTTAGATGCTAATGAAAGAAATAAAAATAGATAAATAAAGACACAACTTCCCATGTGTCAGAAGTGACAGCAAGATAGTAGGTCATTTCCAACCAAGCAAAATGTGGAATTTAGTTACTTAAAGAAACATGACCAAAACTCTATTTTGATACTTTGAATTCTTTTCTTTTATATGTGATTAGGTCATCCACTAGAAGGACGAAGAAAGGAAGGAGGGTAAGAAGGAAGGGAGGGAGGGAGGGAGCAATCAAAACAGTAAATCCTTTAGCAACGCACACGTCTGCTTTGAAATACTATATTTTACTCAGAGGTTAGCTTTTATTTTGTCTTTATGATAAGACCATGGATTTTGCATAATATTGATATATTGGTGTCACATTTTGCTATAACTGTCATTTAATAGTTGTTTCCTCAACTTGTGGTATTTTCCTTAGTTACAGAAAATATGGAGTTGTGTGGGAGACAAGTTGTTCCTCCTATACTATTCAGTTTTGCTTTATTTGAAATTATTTATTTTACTCTAAAATAGAAGGCCAAAATACGTAACTCAGAACAAATAAATTAAACTGCCTTAAAATTCGGCATGGTTAAATTTACATACTCTTCTTCTCTCCATTGCTTTCTACCTACATATTTTTATTCTCTATTTTATTAGTGGTTCTCGCTGGAGCTGGTCACAGGATTGCAGTTTCACAAAATTTCAGGGTGGTGGTACTCAGAGACCTTGATTAATAGCACCAAGGCCTCATGCAATTCACTGACTTATACAAGGTCATGCATTAAAATATCAAATTATAACAAAGCTGCTTTTCCAAAACACACTAACATTCAATGAAATTTATCAACTTAATCCTGAGAAATTTTCTCCAGACATTTGAAGTGGAATTAACACTCAGTTACAGCTATTGTGCAATCAGTACATTGCTTTGTGGAGAGACATCAAAAAAAGGCACTGGGGCTTCCCTGGTGGCACAGTGGTTGAGAGTCCGCCTGCCGATGCAGGGGACGCGGGTCGTGCCCCTGTCCGGGAGGATCCCACGTGCAGCGGAGCGGCTGGGCCCGTGAGCCATGGCCGCTGACCCTGCACGTCTGGAGCCTGTGCTCCGCAACGGGAGAGGCTGCAGTGGTGAGAGGCCCGCGTACCGCAAAAATAAAAAAACAAAAACAAAAACAAAACAAAACAAAATGCATTGGACTTGGTTCCTGTCCTGAAAAACAATGTAATGACAAGAGGAAGAAAAGACAGTCCCAGTAATCTTTTGCTGCATAACAATGCACTCCAAAACTTAGTGGCTGAAATCAGCAACCACTGTATTGCTCACCATTCTGTGGGTCAGGAACTTGAGCAAGAGTCACAGGAGACAGCTTGGTTCTTACTCCATACAGTGCTGGCTGGGGTGGCTTGACTGGGGCTGGAGGATCCAAGATGGCACATACATATTTGGGGCTCTCATGCTGAAAGCAGTCCTCCATGTAACCTTTATCTACACTTGGTTATCTTGGTCTGCTCTTATTAGTTGGTAGTCTAGGTTGAACATCTCTCCAAGGGTGAAAATGGAAACCTAAAGACCTCTTAAAACTTAGAGCCAGAAGTCACACAATGTCACATCTGTTGCACGCCGTTGGTCACAGCAGATCTCAGGACCAGCACAGACCAAGGGGAGGGGAAAGAGACTTCATCTCTTAATAGTAAGAGTGATAGGGGCTTCCCTGGTGGCACAGTGGTTGAGAATCTGCCTGCTAATGCAGGGGACACGGGTTCGAGCCCTGGTCTGGGAAAATCCCACATGCCGCGGAGCAACTGGACCCGTCAGCCACAACTGCTGAGCCTGCGTGTCTGGAGCCTGTGCTCCGCAACGAGAGAGGCCATGATAGTGAGAGGCCCACGCACCGCGATGAAGAGTGGCCCCCGCTCGCCACAACTGGAGAAAGCCCTTGCACAGAAACGAAGACCCAACACAGCCAAAAGTTTAAAAATAAATAATAATAATAATAAGAGTGATAAAGTCATATCACTATGGGGCTGGTGGGATGGGAGAAATTGTAGCTATCTTTGAAAACAATATGCCAAGTACTCATGAAGCAAATGAGAATAAAAAGCAAAGGAATGGTTACAAAAGGTTCACATTTATATAGATAATTATGGCATGGAAGAATTTTTGTTTTTTTATTTTTTTTATTTATTTTTGGCTGCATGGGGTCTTTGTTGTGGTGCGCAGGCTTCTCATTGTGGTGGCTTCTCTTGTTGTGGAGCACGGGCTCTAGGCGCGCAGGCTTCAGTAGTTGTAGCATGCGAGCTCAGTAGTTGTGGCTCGCGGGCTCTAGAGCGCAGGCTCAGTAGTTATGGTGCACGGGCTTAGTTGCTCCACGGCATGTGGGATCTTCCCGGACCAGGGCTCGAACCTGTGTACCCTACAATGGCAGGCGGATTCTTAACCATTGTGCCACCAGGGAAGCCCTATGGCATAGAAGAATTTTAAGAAGCTGCTGCAGTAATTGGAATGATCTGAGATGAGCTACCTAATTTTTTTTTAAAGAGAATATTATCCATTTCCTTACAGACTTGAAATCATCAGGATATGTTACTGTTGATTAAAAAAAGTCCCCAAAAAAGTAACTTGGAGGTGAAGTAGGTATGTGTGTGCTATGAGCAAAAAGATTTATCACATCCAGCCAAAAATGAGGAGACACTTTGACAACTTTCTCCACCATTGTACCACTGTCACCTAAAAAGAAAACTTAAGGTCACTAAATTCATTAAAATCAGAACTTTACAACAAAAGTCTAATTTTTTAAAAAATATTGCTTCACTCACAAAATAATTTTTTTTTAATTAAAAACTCCCAATAACTCTAAATCAAAGAAAAAATAGGGCTTCCCTGGTGGTGCAGTGGTTGAGAGTCCACCTGCCGATGCAGGGGACACGGGTTCGTGCCCCGGTCCGGGAGGATCCCACATGCCGCGGAGCGGCTGGGCCCGTGAGCCATGGCCGCTGAGCCTGCGCGTCTGGAGCCTGTGCTCCGCAACAGGAGAGGCCACAACAGCGAGAGGCCCACGTACCAAAAAAAAAAAAAAAAGAAAAAATAAATTCCGAATACTGCAACTAAGCTGGGATGAAGTGAGAGAGTGGCATGGACTAATATATACTACCCAATGTAAAATAGATAAGTGGGAAGCAGCCGCATAGCACAGGGAGATCAGCTCCATGCTTTGTGACCACCTAGAGGGGTGGGATAGGGAGGGCGGGAGGGATACACAAGAGGGAGGGGATATGGGGATATATGTATATGTATAGTTGATTCACTTTGTTATACAGCAGAAACTAACACACCATTGTAAAGCAATTATACTCCAATAAAGATGTTTAAAAAAGAAAAGCATCACTACTCAAAAAAATAAAGGATGAAAGCTACCAACCTATCGGGATTTTTTACAAATGTAATCCTGGATTAGATACTGGGCTATATTGTGTTTATGATTTCTTTAGAGAAAACTTCTGTTTTCCTCCCAAAGAAATAACTCAAATGCTTTTGGAAATGAAACGACGTGTAACTGGGAATCTACATAATTTGTTACTCTATTTTCTGAATGTTAACTCTATACAAATAATTTAGTTACATGAACTTATTTAAACCTCACAAAGTTCATATAACTAAATTATTTGCATAGAGTTAACACTCAGAAAATAGAGTAGGTTTGGCAGAAAACTAAATGACCTTATGAGCCATTCTTCTCCTCTTCCCCAGTCTTGAAGCTGGGCACGTGGTTTCTCACCCAAAGAACATATTTTGCAACATCCCTGAAAACTAAGGGTGACCTTTCAGCAACAAGTAAGGAAGTAATGTATGTTCAATTCCCAGGTATTCCTGTATAACAGCTGTCATAGGATCCTTTCATCCTTTTCACCTTTCTGCTAACTGGAGATAATGAAAATTATAGTAGCCACCTTGAACCCACAAAGAGCAGCTATATATGAGAATTATAGGGCCACTTTCCTGCTCTAAATGTTCCCCTGCTTTTGGACTATTGTGTAAGTTGGAAATAAATTCCTATATTTACAAATCCACTGTAGTTGGAGGTTTTGTTATTATAGTAGATTATCCTACATCCCCGCAATTACACATAGGTACTATCACTGTCACCATTTTAAATATGCAGATCAGAGAAATTAAGGCACATCAGCAACAACTAGTAAGTTGTAAAGACTAAGGTCAAACCAAGTAGGACTCCAGATGCATGGTGCTGGCCACCACACAATACTACTTCAGTAGCTAGAGTTTGTAAAGGTCATTGTGCTATTGTAACTGCATGATTCCAAGAAACTCCTAAAAGATTTTCCACAGTGTTTTTCAAAGGGATTAGCATTTCCAAAGGGGGAAGGTAGTTAGCATTTGAATGAAGCAACTGTCCCACTTCCATTAAAAACTCAAGTTTATCTTTTCCTCTAAAAGGAAAAATTGAAGAGCTTTAAATATCTAATTGAACCATGGTGTTCTTGAAGGAGTCACACAGACTTGGTGGGCTACACTGACTAGCTACCAATGCCTAGTGGTACAGTGGGTACAGATCACTACTAGCTTGACCGTACGATGAAAAGGCCATCTAGGAAGAGGGATGGCATACACAAAGCCAGTAATTTAATAAAAAGCTACAAGAATAACAAGAAAATTCCCATGCTATTGTAGCTCATACATAATGACTATAAAGTGATTTAACAGAAATAATTCTGACCTGCTACTCCCAAAGAGGAGAATTATTGATGTTACATAGGAAGCGTTATAATATCTGCTTTAATCAGGAAACTGTGGCTTCGCAAATCATAGAAAAAACATGACAGGATATAATATTTGAAGGATATATAAAGATCTCATAAATTTGAGAGAGGTAGTACTATACGGCTAGCCTCACAGGAACTAGACCAGGAAAGCCATCAGAAACCAAACCTGTTTCCCCCTCAGAGATCACATTTTCATGCATTTCTGCTTTTTTCTGCAAGACTGCTTCATTCATCTGCCTCTCTTTCAGGGGTCCTTTCCTGCTTCAGCTTGTACATGTCTCCAAGTGAGTATTTCAGCCCCCTGTATACACTAGCAACTCTTCATCCATCATTTTGATGTACTTCCCTAAGGTTAACTGCTTTAGGCAGGTCTGTTTCCCAATTCTAAATTCTTAAGAGATGGATCTGATTGGCTTTCTTCGCATTTCTTTGAGCCAGAGTATGCAAGTCGTAAGTTTCTGCCTTGCTGAAACATGGACTTACTGCCTTGGGGTACATGCACATCCATGGCCCAGTAAGTATCAGCCAGATGGTGTGGTCACATGATACATGAGTGTAACACGCCCATTCATTAGTGATCAAGGACCTCAGCAGGTTGCTTTGGAAGGGCTGAGGAAATAGCAGGCCATTAAAACAAGTCTAGTACACCTCTGGTAATTTTGCTCAACTGAGAAACCATTTTCAACTCAGATACTAATCAAGAAATGATTCTTTCTACCAAATGCAGTAGAATAAAATATGCTTGCAATGGCTGCAGCGGGAAAGAACACAGTAGCAGCTGGCCGGAGTACACAGAATACAACAGAGCAAAACACTGGGGTGGGCACAGAACACGTGGGTAGAAAGCAGAGTTGCAGCACTAACACAAAGAGAAGGAATCTGTATCAGAGAGGAGAGTCATCAACTTTGTGTAAAAGAAATTTACTCTGGCCAGCTTAAGTATATAAAAAGATAATGCATCAGATGGATGTAGGGGAAACTCTCAGGACTAACAGAAAAACTCGGGTAGCAATCAGATATCTTTTAGAGAGTCTAAGTTAGGAGGAGTTACTTGAGAAGTTCATCCAGGTGCACTACAGCTGGAGTGAATAGGTTCAACCATTTTTAGTTCATTTGTCACTCTGCCCACTACTTAAATTATCAGAATTCCAGGAGTGCCCCATTAGGTTTGAGGGGGAGAAGTAAGCACCTTCAAGACTGACAAACTACCTAAAGGTGGTGAGAGAATTCCCCAAAAGGAAACCAGATGCTATTTAAAAGTTAAGGGGAAAGAGTTGTTGAACAGAAAATAATAATAAAACAACAACAATAATGTCCATTATACAAACTGTTTCTTGAGCAATAAACAATTAGTACAGGCAGTTGTCAGAATATAATGCTAAAAACAGCCTCTTCAAGAATACTGTTGAGAACTTCCCTGGTGGTGCAGTGGTTAAGAATCCGCCTGCCAATGCAGGGGACACGGGTTCGAGCCCTGGTCCAGGAAGACCCCATATGCTGTGGAGCAACTAAGCCCGTGCGCCACAACTACTGAAGCCCGCGCACCAAAGCCAATGCTCCACAACAAGAGAAGCCACCACAATGAGAGGGCTGCACACCACAACAAAGAGTAGCCCCCGCTCACTGCAACTAGAGAAAGCCCGTGCACAGCAATGAAGACCCAACGCAGCCAAAAATTAATTAATTAATTAATTAAATTTTAAAAAGAATACTGTTGACCCAGACAAAACCATAATTCAAAAAGACACATGCACCCCAATGTTCACAGCAGCACTATTTACAATAGCCAGGACATGGAAGCAACCTAAATGTCCATAAACAGAAGAATGCAAAAAGATATGGTGCATATATACAATGGAATATTACTCAGCCATAAAAAGGAATGAAATTAGGTCATTTGCAGAGACATGTTTGCACCTAGAGAGTGTCATACAGAGTGAAGTAAGTCAGAAAGAGAAAAACAAATTTCATATATTAATGCATATATGTGGAATCTAGAAAAATGGTATAGATGACCTTAACTGCCAAGCAGAAACAGAGACACAGACGTAGAGAACAAATATATGGATACCAAGGGGAAAAGGGGTGGGGTAGGAGGAATTGGAAGATTGGGATTCACACATATACACTACTGATACTACGTATAAAATAGACAACTGGTGGGAACATACTGTACAGCACAGGGAACACTACTTAATGCACTGTAGTGTCCTACATGAAGGGGATATATGTATATGTATGGCCGATTCATTTTGCTGTGCAGTAGAAGCTAACACACATTGTAAAGCAACTGTACTCCAATAAAAATTAAAAAAGAATACTGTTGGACTCAAACTAGTGAATATAACAAAAAAGAAGCAGACCCACTGGGGTGGGGGAGAGGGGCAACACAGGGATGGGGGAGTGGGAGATACAAACTACTGGGTGTGAGATAGGCTCAAGGATGTATTGTACAACATGGGGAATATGGCCAACATTTTGTAATAACTGTAAATGAAAAGTAACCCTTAAAAATTGTATTAAAATTTAAAAAAAATTTTTTAATTAAAATAAATAAAATTTTTTAAAAACAATGTGGAAGTTATTGATGACCTTGACAAGGATAATTACGGTGTAATGGAGGGAATGAAAGCTTAACGAGAGTGCTGCAGATGCTGGCTGATATCTCCGGAAAGACAGATGTTACCTTTGGAGCAATGTTCACAATTATGCAAGGAAGGGGGGGTCCAGAGTTCAAGTGGAGACTGCAGTCATAGGTGGAAGATCAGACATTTTATCCATTGCAGTCGGAGGAAGGGCAGAAAGGTCTATTTTAAGTAGGTTGGCAGATGTAGCCAGAGGTGTGGAAGCTCATTTTTCATTGAAATAGAAAGCAAGGTCATTATCAGCTGAGAAATGGAGAGTGGAGAGGTACTGCAGGTCAAAGGAGAGAGAAGAAGATACAAAATAGTTACCTAGGAGAGCAGGAAGGTGAATTACCTAGGAAATTATAGTAGGATTGCATGGCAGGACAAAGGTGCACTTGAAGTTTGAGGTCCTAAAGTGAGATCAGTCAGCTTGTGCGTGTGCTTTTTTTTCTCCATCATGTTTCATTGCACAGGGGCAAATGAAGAGTCAGTGGCGATTTATATTGGACCAGGTTTGAGATTTTACCAGGCAAGTTTGGTGCAGAGGTGCAAGGGGGCTGAAGGTGTGGCAATGTGTGGTGATTATACGGTGATGGGTCATCTCAGCAAATGCACTCTGTCATCACTTGGTTGCTCTACTCAAAGACCTAGGAATCAACTTTGATTCTTCCCTTTTTTCATTCCCCACATCCATTCCATCAGCAGATCCTATTGTTACTTCCAAAGTATATCTGGCATCTTTCACTTTTTCTCAATCCCCACGGCCACCACTTGGCTTAGCCACTTGCCATTTTCTGTGCCAGTCTTGCCTGTCTAACTGGTCTCCCTGCCTCAATTCTTACTACCCAGCAATCCATCCTCCACACAGCAGCCAGTCACCTTCTAACATCTTCATCACATTACACAGTCCCTTATTTCATCCTTTAGTGGCTTCCCACTGGACTTCTGTTTTAATCCAAATGGTGGCCACCAAGGTCCTTCTCCTCTGCCTAGTTCTGCAACCTTTAGCACTGCTTTCTCTGACGACCACTCCACTCCAGTCCCACTGGCCCCATTCATCTCTGGCTCTCAAACATGCACACCTTTTGTGTCTCAGATTAATGTAATTCTTTCTCCTTCTACCTGAAATGCTCTTCCTCTGGCTCTTTAGTTGGTCACTTTTACTCATTCTTTAAGTCTCAGACCAAATTATAACTTTCTCAGAGAAGCCTTCCCTGAGCTTAGTATTGAAAGCACTTTTACCGATGAGGTATCACATCACCTCATTTATTTTAGAGCCTTGTACAATCTGAAGTCATGTTTATCCATTTGTTCACCTGCATACTCCAACTAGAATGAGGGCAAGGACTCTTCTCTTTCATTTTCCTGACTAATCTTAGAGCAGTGGTTCTCACACTTATTCCTCTCAGGGACTTTACACTCTTAAAAAGTATTCAGGGGCTTCCCTGGTGGCGCAGTGGTTGAGAGTCTGCCTGCCGATGCAGGGGACGCGGGTTCGTGCCCCGGTCCGGGAGGATCCCACGTGCCGCGGAGCGGCTGGGCCCGTGGGCCATGGCCGCTGGGCCTGCGCGTCCGGAGCCTGTGCTCCGCAATGGGAGAGGCCACAACAGTGAGAGGCCTGCGTATCGCAAAAAAAAAAAAAAAAAAAAAAAAAAAAAAAAAGTATTCAGGACCCTGAGGAGCTTTGGTATATGTGAGTTATATCTATTATTATCTACTACATATCAGAAATTAAAACTGATAAATTTAGAAAATATTTATGTATTTATATAAAAAGAATAATCTATTGCATGTTAACACAAATAACATTTTTATGAAAAATAATTCTGTTTTCTAAAACAAAAATAGTGAGAAGAGTGATATTATTCTTCATTTTTGCAAATGTCTTTAATGTCTGATTTAATAAAAGACATCTGTATCCTCAAAAAAAAAAAAAGAATGCCATTGAAAAAACTTGTTAAAGAAAGGGAAATCTCAACAAATGCAGATGAAACTAAACCAAATCTTCCACTAGAAATAAAGATAACAGCTGAACTATACATCAACCCCATGAAATTGCCAGATAAGTCTCATTTAGAAGGAGAAAAGCAAGGCACTGTGACGTTACGTGACTTAATATGAAAATCCACACAGGAAGCGGCGTGGCTGGGATCAGATCCTGTGCATCTGGCTCCACTCCAGACTCTACCTAAGAACCCATGGCAAGGTGCTTATGAAAGGAAATATGCCACTGAAAGGCCGAGGCACGCAGAGAAGGGAATCAGCAGAGCTTAGACAAAGCAAGAGGAGAAATCTAAAATTAGATACAAGCAACAAATCCCCTGATGATAGGTCAAGCTAAGGATTTCACTGACTCTTTAGTTAAGAGAAAAATAAGAATTAACAGGAGAATCTACTACATGTTGCTTATGGTTTCTCTAATCTGGAGGTGCTGTAGTTCATTATATAGATTTCTTTTTCCGAATTGTAAGGTCAAACATTCCCAGCTAATCTTGCCCTTATAACTTCCCAGATTAAAGCCTTCTCCATCAGGGGTTGTTACTGACAGCTGAAGTGGGGACTGAGACTTGGATATTTTCAGTTTATGCCTTTACACACGGAAAACATTTTGTATCATTCCCCATCCTTGTTTGAAATAATCTTTAAACAAGAGAAATTCCTGCTAACCAGATCAATGTCATTCTGGTTTAATTCCAAGAAAATAAGAGAATGAAAGGGTAAGAGGACCGGGGAGAACCTGGCTAGAATAGTCTGTGTCCCTTCATCTGTCAATTGTTTATATTGCCGAGTCTTAAGAATTTCACTTCTTCCCCTTCCTGTTTGTCTTCATGAGCAAATAAAGTAGGACTCCAAATTGCAATTGTTTGTAAACAACCGAGGATTATTTGGCTGGTAGGAAAGGCTTGTCTATAATTTCAGATAAACTTAAATCCTGTATACTAGAAATAGGCAAACATTAGTCCTGAACTAACAAACTGACTATCTTTTTGTCTCCATCGCAGGTTTGCTGCTTATAATATGGCTAATTGCCCACTGAGGGTAGACTAAACTGTGTAGAGTTACTGAATTCCACTAACAGTACACATTTAACCATGTGGTTAATAAAAGAGGGAATTTTAGTGTGTTCTCTTTCCTGATCCCCCTCCTATATTCATACTTGAATTGCTTCAAAAAAGTGCAAGAGATATAGAGCAAGCACTATAGAATTTAAAGACTCATCAATTTTTTTTAAAAGTGCAAGAGAGGAGGTAGATCCATCCACGGGCAAAGGGAGATGGGTTTCCAATGTATCAATAGTTTATCTTTGCCTTCCTACCCTATCACATTTCTTAAATTAAAAAAAAAAAAGAAAACAACAAAACCAGCTCTTTTTTTTTTTCCCTCCCTAGGAAGAAACACCCAGTTAGAACAGTAAAAAAAATGAGAGGTCTCAAATATCACTTAGGAGTTGACACCAAATTTCAGCTGTCATTTTCTTCCCAGGTTTATAGAGATATAATTGACATATAACATTGTTTAAGTTTAAGGTCTACAATGTGTTGACTTCATACACTTCTATATTGTGAAATGACTACCACAGTAGGGTTAGTTAATACTTCCATTACCTCACATAATGACCATTGCTTTTCTGTGGTGAAAACATTTAAGATCTACTCTCTTAGCAACTTTCAAGTATATAATACATTATTGTTAACTATTTTCACCATGGAATACATTAGATCTCCAGAACGTATTCTTCGTATAACTGGAAGTTTATACCCTTTGACCACTATCTCCCCATTTTCTCCAACCCCAACCCCTGGCAATCACTATTCTACCCTCAGTTTCTATGAGTTTAGGTTTTTTTTACATTCCACAAATAAATGATACCATGCAGTATTTGTCTTCCTCTGTCTCACTTATTTCACTTAGCATATTGCCCTCAAGGTCCATCCATGTTGTCACAAATGGTTGAATAATATTCCATTGTGTATATATACCACTTCTTTTTTATTCATTCATCTACAGGCAAATACTTAGGTTATTTCCATATCTTGGCTGTTGTGAATAATATTACAGTGAACCTGGAGTACAGATATCTCTTCAGTTTCTTATAACCTTTCCTTGGAAAATATACCCAGAAGTAAGATTGCTGAATCATATGGTAATTCTATTTTTAATTTTTTGAAAAACCTCCATACTCTTTTCCATAATGGCTGTACCAATTTATATTCCCACCAAAAGTGAACAAAGGCTCTTGTTTTTCCACATTCTTACCTACACTTGTTATCTCTTGTACTTTTGATGATAGCCATTGTAACAGGTGTGAAGTGATATCTCATTGTGGTTTTAATTTGCATTTCCCTGATAATTAGTAAATTTGAGCATTTTTTCATGTAGCTCTTGGCCATTTGGAGGTCTTCTTTGGAAAAATGTCTGTTTAGTCCCTCTGTCCATTTTTTAATAAGACTATTTGTTTGTGGTTTGCTATTGAGTTGTATTAGTTCCTTATATATTGTGGATATTAACTCATCAGATACATGATTTGTCATTATTTTCTTCCATTTTGTAGGTTGCCTTTTCATTTTGTTGATTGCTTCTTTTTCTGTGCAGGAGCATTTTAGTTTGATGTAGTCCCACTTATTTATTTTTGCTTTGGTCACTTGTGCTTTTCGTGTTATATCCAGGAAGTTGTTCCTAAGACCAAAGTCAAGGAGTTTTTTCTCTGTGCTTTCTTCTAGGAGTGTTATGGTTTCAGGTCTCTTCTTTAATTCATTTGAGTTTATTTTTGTGATTGGTGTTAAGATAGGAATTCATTTTTATTCTTCTACATATAATTATCCAGTTTTTCCTACACTGTTTATTGAAGAAACTAGACTTTCCCCATTGAGTATTCTTGTTTCCATTGAGTATTCTTGTTTCCCAATATTAGTTAACCTTATATGGGAAGGTTTATACCTGGGCTCTCAATGCTGTTCCATTGATCTACGTGTCTGTTTTTATGCCAGTACCATACTACTTTGATTAATATAGCTTGATAGTATAGTTTGAAATCAGGAAGTGTGATGTCTCCAGTTTTGTTCTTCTTTCTCAGGATTCCTTTGGCTATGTGGGGTCTTTTATGGTTCCATACAAAATTTAACATTGTTTGTTCTATTTCTGTGAAAAATGCCATTGGAATTTTGAAGGGCATTGCACTGAATTTATAGATCGCTTTGGAGAGTATGAACATTTTAACAGTATTAATTCTTCCTGTTCATGAACACAGGATATTTTTCCATTTGTTTGTGTCTTTTCAACTTCTTTCATCAAAATCTTATAGTTTTCAGTGTAGAGGTCTTTCACTTCCTTAGTTAAATTTATTCCTAAGTATTTTATTGTTTTTGATACTATATTTGAATGGGATTGTTTTATTTATTTATCAGAGATTTTGTTGTTAGTGCATAGAAATGCAACTGATTCTGCATGTTGATTTTGTATCCTGAATCTTTACTGAGTTTGTTGATGAGTTCTAACAGTTTTTTGGTGGAGTTTTTAGGATTTTCTATATGTATGATCATATCTGCAAAGACATTTATACTTCTTCCTTTCAAATGTGGATGACTTTTATTTGTTTTTCCTGCCTAGCTAGGACTTCTAGTAAGATGTCGAATAGTAGTGGTGGGAGTGGGCACCCTTATCTTTTCCTGATCTTAGAGGAAAAGATTTCAAACATTCACTGTTGAGTGAGATGTTAGCTGTGGGCTTACTGTAATGGTCTTTATTATGTTGAGGTACATTCCTTCTATAACCAATTTGTTCAGAGCTTTTGCCTTAGAAAGATGTTGTGTTTTGTCAGATGCTTTTTCAGCATCTATTGAGATGATCATATGAATTTTATCTTTCATTCTATTAATGTGGTGAACCACATTTATTGATTTGCATATGTTGAACCATCCTTGTTCCAGGGATAAAACCCACTTGATCATAGTGTATGATGCTTTTAATGTACTGTTGAATTCTGTTTGCTAATATTTTACTGAGAATTTTTCTATCTATATTCATCAGAAATATTGGTCTGTAGTTTTCTTTCCTCATAGTGTCCTTATCTGGCTTTGTCTTGGAGTAATGCTGGCCTCATAAAATGAGTTTGGAAGTGTTCCCTCCTCTTCAACTTTTGGAAGAGTCTGAGAAGTTACTGGCATTAATTTTTCTTTAAATATTTCGTAGAATTTACCAGGAAAGGCATCTGGTCCTGAAGCTTTTATTTGTTGGGATATTTTTGATTACTGATTCAACTTTCTTACTAGTAATTAATCTGTTCAGATTTTCTATTTCTTTATGATTCAGTCTTGGTGGTCATATATTTCTAGGAAATTATCTATTTCTTCTAGGTTATCCCATTTGTTTGTGTATAATTGTTCCTAGTATCCTCTTAGAATGCTTTGTATTTCTGTGATTATCAAGTGTAATAATTTCTCTTTCATTCCTGACTTTATTTATTAGGGCCAAAAAGATTTCTCTTTGCCCTAAGCCATGCCACCTCGAGGCAGAAATGACATGGATAAAGACAAACTGTTCCTCTTACCCTCTCCACTTCACCTAAACTCCTATATTTTGCTCCAGTATTATGCTGGAAATTCTCTACTTTAAAGCTGGACTTCCATGAAGGCTTTCTCATCCGTGAGTGATTGGCTAAGACAGTGTTTTCCAGGGGCTTCAAGACCACAGCCAAGAAGGGCTGGAGCCAGTTCACAGGCCACTGCAGTGTCCACAGCTGGGACTGAGGTCTATATGCCTATCACCTGACACATGGGTGGCTGAGACTCCTGCCAGGTCGCTTTGTGTTTGGTGCTGAATCCCAAAGCTCCAACCAAGGCACTTTTTTTTTTTTTTTTTTTTTAGAAGATGTTGGGGGTAGGAGTTTATTAATTAATTTATTTATTTTTGCTGTGTTGGGTCTTCGTTTCTGTGCGAGGGCTTTCTCTAGTTGTGGCAAGTGGGGGCCACTCTTCATCGCGGTGCGCGGGCCTCTCACTAGCGCGGCCTCTCTTGATGTGGAGCACAGGCTCCAGATACGCAGGCTCAGCAGTTGTGGCTCACGGGCGTAGTTGCTCCGCAAGGCACTTTTTTTTTCCATGGATAGATGCCAAATTGTTTCTCGGGTTGGGGGTGGGGCACAAAAGAAGGACATTTTCCAGCCATGATGCTAACATCACTCCCCTTTTTTTATTAAAAAAAAAAGAATTAAATACCTCATTTTATTCTTTTTTTTTCAACATCTTTATTGGAATATAATTGCTTTACAGTGGTGTGTTAGTTTCTGCTTTATAACAAAGTGAATCAGTTATACATATACCTGTGTCCTCCGTCACTCCCCTTTTAACGACCACTGACCACATACTATATACCAGGTTCAAGGCCGGTCACTTTGCTCGCATTATCCCAGTTAACAGTCTGACAACAACTTGACGAAGCTGATTCTATTGTTATCATAAGTATTGTAAACATGAGAATACTCAAAAGAAGTAAAGTAACTTACTCATTACCCACAACAATAAATAGAACTTGCACCTCCATCATGGTACGAACCATGACGTGACAGGACTTTCTTTGCTCTCCGGTCCTCATTGCTCAACAATCACTTATTATGTGTCAGGTGCCATTGTAGGCGTGGGAGATATAAATAGATGAACAAGCCAAAGACCCTGCCCTCATGAAGCTTCTATTCTAGTACAGAAAGCAGATAACAATCACGGTTTGTTTTGTTTGTCTCCATTACAAAATTCTGAGTAGTAGTAAGTGCTGTGAATACTCAAACGGAATAGTTAGCTCGAGAGTACCTAGCAGGAGACAAAATGACCAGAATAGCCTCTGAGAAAAGACTTCTCTTAGGAAACGGTATTTGAGCCGAGATTTGAATGATGAGGCAGTATTAGCCATGTAAATGTTGGGTGTGGACTCTTCCAGGTAAAGAAAAGTGCTCAGGAACATACCGTAAGGGAGGAACATGCAGGGTATTAACAAGACAGAATGTATTAAAGAGATGGAATGATCCAGTGTTCTTGGACCTTGGTAAAGAAATGGGATGGTGTAGGAAATGAGTTAGAGAAGCAAGCAAGGATCAGATCGTGAAGGGCCGTGGAGGCCAGGGTGAGGTCCATGGTAAAATAAGGTATGAAGTAAAGTCAGAAGCCACGGGAGATTTTTAAGCAAAAGAATAATTTGATTTAGGTCATGATATATTTTTATGATAAATTTAACCTATGTATTAGCATATATATATGTATGAAATAAATTTTAAAGTTTAACAAACACACATATCAAACACTTAGTCATGGTCACTGTTGGGAAAGGGAATGAGATTAGGAGATTGACGTGGGGTTACCAAGAGGGACTTTTACTTTATTTGTATTGTTTACATCTTGTGCATTGAGAACATATTTATGTATGACTTGAAGAATTAAATTAAAAATAAAATAAATAACTGAAGGAAAATGTTTTAGGTATAAGCCAGAGAAATAAGTCATTATCGAACTTCGCCCAGAGATCACATTTTTTCATGAAGAGGCACAAAATCTATGCCCAAGCACAGTTTTCAACATTCACAGGTTTAGAGGCTGAAAATTAAATGAAATCTAGAATAAAAAAATCATAAAATGTGTTTATCTTTATGTCATTCTAAATTAGGACATATATGTTAATACATAAAGAAATTATTCTCATTATTAACCTTTGTTAATTTGAAACCTCTGAAAGATGGAGGTTTCAAAGAAGAAAGAAAGAAAGGTTTGAAAGAAGAAAAGAGAAGCAAAACATATTCCTAAATTTCTGCTGTATCATACAGTCCAGAAAGAAACACAGGAGCAATTCAGTTAGCAGTAACTGCTTATAAAAATCGAGTCTGGTATGTGGGTCCAAACATGAGTATCTTGCTATCAGTATAATCACATACAGGTAGTAAATATTATTTAAATCAGGTGTAAGAGAAGATGTGATTCCTGTGGTTTTTTCTTTCATCATAAACAGATGCCCTTTCAGACTATATGACACGGTTTTTAAAATTACATATATTCCAAACCCAAAGAGAGGTTATAAAAACATTGCCATTTAGTAAGTAGTTCTTATCTACTTTCTTATCTAGATAAGAAAGAACTACAAACATGGTTTTCAATCTGTGTCTATTTTTTATCACTCATATTTAATTTGGATAGCATCAATATTATACTCATTAAAGACAATTCAATTCTGAATTTTAATTGCATGGGACCTAGTGAGCTCTGTGGCAGGAAGAATGACTAGATACTTTGGGTCTGAAAGGCAGCTTTTGACTTGATGAGCATGGTCACCAATACCCTTCTAGACAATGTAGCAGCTTGAGAAGCAAATCACCCTATCAAAGAGGATAAATAGTCCAGAGGGAAAGGGGAATAGTTGTGAGTAGAACATGGCGATGTGTCATTTAAAGTATCCTCCAGTCCAGATCTTTAGGACACTGGTACCAGGCTCCTAGAATTCAGAGGTTAATATTAAACCAAGAGAACAACCAAACGAAATAGCTAAATCACTAGAGATGCTAAAGAAGACAAAGAATTAGGGCAGTGGAAAGCCTCCTTAAGCATTTATTAAGAATTCACCAAACATTCATCTACATATTGTACAGGCATCACATGAGATTAAAAGAAAAAGACATAATTTCCCAGGGACAAGCTATTAACATGAGCAGTTTTGTCCAAACCAAAAAATAAGAGAAAAATTGGATTTTTTATATGCTCCAAAGTCTTAATAGTATAATCAGAAACTATTAGAGCTGTTGTTCAAGTTTACCTTGTTGAACCAAAGGCTATGCATGCACTTCCAGAGACACTTAGCAAGTGACAGATAAATATATATTGAGCACCTACTGGTTGCAATGCTCCAAGCTAGGCACAGGGAAAACAGTGGTGTAAATGTTATAAACAAGAACAAGATACAGTCTATTCTCATTTGCAGCTTAAAGTCTAAAGGAGAAAATAAGCATAAAACAATTAATGTCAGTGACAATTGGTTAATGAAGTTCATTGTGCTGAGAGTATATAATTAGTGACCTTAGCTATTCAGAAGGCGTGAACTGGAGTCAATGAAGGATTCCCTGAAGAAAGGATATATAAGTTAAAAAGTGAAGAACTAGTAGGAGTTAGCTGAATAAAGGAGTGGATGGAGGGTGTAGAAAAGTACTTCCAAAAGAGGGAAGAGCATGTGTAAAGGTCCTGAGGCAGACAGGAGGGAAATCTCGGAAGATGGCCAGAGATCACAGCTCAAGAGAGAGCCTTACAAAAGATGAGGCTATTGCGGTAGACAGGTCTAAGACCAGATAGGGCCTTAGACACCACGTTAAGGATTCGGATTTATTTTAAGAACAATCAGGAGTCATTAGGAGGGTTTGAACTAGGAAAAGAATATAATAAGGTCTGTACTATTATAAAGTTACCTCGGCTATTGTATGAAGAATGATAGGAAAGGATTAGGGGTACATGTGGGGAAATAAAAGAGGAGATTTTTACAGCAGGTGGCTCAGCTATGGTAAAGGTGCTTGGGATAAAGAGAAGACTCAAGGGATTGCTAAATAGGTGGAATGAACAGGACTGGATATGTGGATAGAAGAGAGAAAGAAGACAAAGTCCATAACCCCTCACAGATTTATGGCAGGGACATATGAAAAATCCATCAGGATTCTTACTACGTATGGGTACCAGAGTTTTGACACTTCCGGTCTGAATAGCTTTGCAATGCAGTACCTGTGAAGATATTTTAAGGGATCATTGGGATAGTATTATGCAGTCATCAGGAAAATGTATACCTTCTAGACAGTCTCTAAGGATTCTGAGAAACTTTACTGCAACAAATTAGCCCCTGAAAAAAGCTTGTGATTCTGCACCTAAGAGCATGGATATTTGCTACCCTCTAGAGAGAAGGTAGCCAAAGGAAGTAGGGAAGCATCATTGCCTCTAGAAAATGAGCAAGAATGATGGGAAGATCAGAGAATGCCACTAAGCTCAGGGCAAGAACATTAAATCACAATTTTTGCCAAGTACTTCCAGGGAAGAAGAAGCTGTTCTCTATAAAAGTTCCCCAAGGATGCTGCTGATTATCTACCTAGAGTTGAAATCCCAGAAATCCTGAATCAAGATTTGAGCCTGTGACAAACAATGTGATGTAGTCTCTTAATTATTAGTAACAGAAAATCTCAAGAAAGAAAGTAAAAGTGGAATACGATGCAGGCGTCTCTTTGATTTAGCCCATGTAAATAATTATATGTATACATGGAACACTTACTAGGATACACATCCATGTAGTATGTCCGAGCCCCTTTGTTATACAATGTCTACCCCCAGCATTGCCTCCTAAACATCTTGTTAGTTGGATGATAATTCTTTTTTCTACGCTCCTCCTTAAGGATACATTTTTAAAGAGAATTCTTAAGCCTCTAGCAGTTATCTTTTGTCCTATAGTTAATCTCTTAATAAGACCAATTTAGCTGTAATATAAATGGTAATGCATCGTGTACTATTTACTGCACAATTCTGAACTTGCTCAGAGATTGCCTATAAGCAGGCTGGCGTTACCCATGGGCAGAGTTGGGTTAGGAGAAACATGGAATGTTTTCAGAACCATAGAGAAGATTCAGGTTTTTAACCCCTGTTCTGGGAAGAGTTATTTCAGACCTTGTCAGCCCTTCAGAGAGCCTACTGTATATAAGGACTGCATTGGGCATAGTGTCTGTTCTTAAAGTCTGAGGGATACAGACTCAGGCTTGGGTTAAATGCGTAACAATAACTGGGCTGTATTTGCACAAGGGCCTATGAGCATAGAACAGGACAAACAGTATGACTTAACAATCATACAAGGAAGTTACAACATTACCTGTGAGTGAGGTATATTACCAGATGTGAAACACAGTAGTAATATTCCATTTGAATTTCTTGGGTTATATGTCTACTTCCTTTTTTCACAGATTCATACTACCATTATTGGTTTAATTTCATTTGCCACTGTTGAGTAGTCTGCCATTTGGAATGAGCTTGCATTCCATCTGTTGTAAGTGAAGGATTTGCAAGTGGCATTATTCCATATTTTCTTAAGGATTTAACGTGTCACTAGCTTTCAACTGACTCTACTAAAGGGCTTTTTGCCAGAACCCTACCTGATGCCAATTTTCATTCAATCTCCATAAATGTTTATTAATACAATAGTGCACAAAATCTTCTTTAACTACTGAACATGCCAAAAGAGGTATTTGTTTTTCTGCTTCTCTATGCCCATATTTAAACATGTTACATAAATATGTCCACACCTAAATCTGTCCCATCTTGTTGATCCATTTTTAAAATTCACACCCTGCCTTGTATAAACACAACCCAACCATGAAAGTAATTTGTTCATGAGTCATAACCATACAAACATTGAAGTAATTGTAAAAGCAGCTCTTGTTAGTTTGCAATTAGGGGTATTAAGTTCTATATCATGCTGCATTAGATTTTAGGGGAAAAGTCATAAAGGGTTTTATTTGTTAACACTCAATAACATTTAATCATAGACAAAGACAAAGCTAAATATATATCCATTTCAACACCTACAGAAATAACTAGCTGTCCTGGGTGCATCATGGCAGATGGTGCTGTTTCCTTAGAGTATATACAGAATACATAAACTGAACAGGTACTTACAGACACGCCACAATAGGCTGGAATGGTCTGTCTATTTAACATAATATTTTCAAGGCCTCATATTCAGTATCAGAAAAAAATACCTGTTGTATAACTATAAATTTGAACCAAATATGCTTTAGAGCTCAACAACACTCTGTATGTAACAGTGATTCAGAGAAGGTGCAATTCAAAGGTAAATCTACTCTCACTATTAAATAAGATCTGAGTGTCTCCCTGTACTTCACAAGGTAGGAATGCCATGAATGGATTCCTCCTAGAAATCTTTGTAGTACCCTAAGTTCTGGCAAGGTGCACATTATCTGCCAAAACTCTCCTGATAAAGCAGGGTCCTCAAGCCACCTGGAGAATCTCTCGGTAGCAGAAGTCACTCCTCCTGTGTCAAGTGTCTCATTTATCAACTCCTCCCTCCCCCCTCACTTACCTACACTGAATGTGCTTAATATCTATCAAAGTTATCCCCTGCTCTCCAACATCACAAACACTTCCTACATTGGACTTGACATTTCTTATCATTCATTAAAATATTTCTTAATTGATCTACTAGTTTCCAGCTGAATTCCCTTCCAATTCATTCATTACATGTTCAAACACAAATCTCATCACGTCACTCCTGCTTCACATCTTCTAACGATCTCCTCAGTAACTCCAGGACTCCCAAGTAGCATTTCCACTTAGCTCAGGGACCTCAAATTGTACTTTTCTTTAAAGCCCCTGCTCCATTTTCACGTCTGCTTTGTGCCTATACTCAAAAACTCTCTGCCCTAACTTCTCTAAACTTGCCGTGCTCTCCCATTCAGGGCCCTTTGTTGAGAATGCCTTTCAAAAGCTAGCTCAAGTATCTGCTCTTTCCTGAAGATTTCTCAGAAAACATGTGTTAGAGGAATGTGGGATGTGGTGAAAAGCTCGCTCTGCAGAGCAGCTGGTGTTCGAAAGTGCTGGGATCAAATTCTAATTCTCTGGCTTGGCTGTGTGATCCAGAAAAAGCTGGTTGGTCCCCACACATAACATTCAGCCACAGCCATCCTCGTTAAGTGGGTGCTGCCACCACGGGAGAGGACAAGTAGTCGATGCCTGAGCACCCATGGTCCTTCCCACTCTGGCTGTAGCGATTTCTTTTTTTTAATTGAGATATAATTGACATATAACATTGGTATGTTTAAGGTGTACAATGTGTTGAGTTGATACATTTATATTTTGCCATGATTACCACCATGGCATCAGCTAACACCTCTGTCATGTCACATAAAAGATTTTGTGTGGTGAGAACGTTTAAAATCTAGTCTTTTTGCAAGCTTGCCAGCCTGTCATCTTTTAGGACTTTTCCCGCGTTATATGCTCCTGTCATTCCTGGACCACGATTGTCTCTGCTTCCTTCTAGACTTTCTGGATCCCTACAAACCATCGCCAGTACTTCTTCTTTCCTGCTGCCTCTATCTGGCCAGACAGCTTAATCTTTGACCTTGGTCTGGTCTTTAAGTATATATAATATACTTAAAGTATAGTGAATATATAATATTTAATATATATAATATACTTAAAGTATATATAAAAAAATATACTATATATACTACTAATATATACTACTAATAATATATTACTAATAATACATACTAATATACAGATTGATATATAATATATAATATATGCTACTAATATGTATATACTTAGACAATACACATTTTTAACATACAAAAGTAACTTCAACTATAGATTTTGCCCACATTAATTTGATACGGTTGCACTGCCCTCCATCTTTCTGGCCTAATCTCCCCCTCTGTATCCTCACTCTGGAACTCATAACCTATTCTAACTGAGTCACATAATAGCATTGATTACAATTTATGGTATACTTACTGTGTCCTAGGCAGGATACAAGACAGTTTGTATACATTGTGTTATTTAATTTTCCCCCAAATCCCAGGAGTAAGTGTTACTAGCACCACTTTAGAGTCAAGGAAATGAAAGAAGAGGGGTACTTATCCAAACGCCACTCATATGGGCAATATTGCTGCACATACACACAGAGCAAGGCAAGTCAGAGAAAGGTGGTAGAATAGAAGATAGTGTATGTGTATCTGGAGGGGTAAGGGAGTAGTGGTCAGGGACTGGCAAAAAAGGAAAAATCAGGGAGTAAAAGAGCACACCTCAGAAGGATTTGTAGGGGAAACACTACATTGAGTATTTGACATGATTCATCTGACCCAAAGTCCCCCATCCCAATACCTCTTCCAACTACACTCCTAGACCCTGACTTTAAGCCTGAAAGACCCACATTCTCACGATATCTTCTTTTGCTGTCCAGGGCTAAGGAATGTGTGTCACCCAGAGGTAAAGCCAGATGCCTCAATCTTGAGTGATAGGGTCAAAAGTAGTTGGAGACTGGGGAGCCAGAAAATGAAAATCAAAAGTATTACCAATGGGGGCTTCCCTGGGTGGCACAGTGGTTAAGAATCCACCGGCCAATGCAGGGGACACCGGTTCAAGCCCTGGTCAGGGAAGATGCTACATGCTGCGGAGCAACTAAGCCCGTGAGCCACAACTACTGAGTCTGCTCTCCAGAGCCCATGAGCCACAACTACTGAAGCCTGCACGCCTAGAGCCCGTGCTCCACAACAAGAGAAGCCACCGCAATGAGAAGCCCACGCAGCGCAACAAAAGTAGCCCCTGCTCGCCGCAACTAGAGAAAGCCCATGCACAGCAACGAAGACCCAACGCAGCAAAAAATTAATTAATTAATTAATTGATTTTTTAAATAAAAGAGTATTACCAGTGGATCATGGGCTGCTTTGCTGAGTTAAAGAATTTTACAAGAAAAAAATTCAACCAGGAATTTTGGAAGAGATGGCATCAGAACATAAACAGCACTGAGTCAGAAATCAAAAGGAAGTTAACTGCAGGTGGAAGAAAAAGTTAGAAAGAAGAAAAAAATTGGACTAACTATAACTGTATTTTTTAAGATTAGAAAGAATCTGTGCTCTGAAACATAATCATTATAATAACAACAGTTACTGTTTTATAAACACCTATTTTGTGCAACATGCTTTGCCCTCCTAATCTCATAAACCTTACAACAACCTTGTAAAATGGGTGTTATTATCCCTATTTCACATGTGATGAAATCACTCATTGCAAAAGAATGAATAACCTGCTATATTAGTCAGAGTTCTCCAGAGAAACAGGGCCAATAGGATATATATATCCTATATAAATTATATATGGAAAGAGATTTATTATAAGGAATTAGCTCACATGATTATGCAGGCTGACGAGTCCCAAGATCTGTAGTCAGTCAGCTGGAGACCCAAGAGAGCCAACAGTGTAGTTCTAGTTCAAAGGCTGGCAGGCTGGAGATCCAGGAAGAGACCCTGTTTCTATTCAAGTCTGAAAGCAGAAAAAAAAATGTCTCAGCTCCAAGGAATTCAGGAAGGAGAAATTCCTTCTTATTCAGGGGAAGGTCAGCCTTTTTGTTCTATTCATGCCTTCAACTGATTGGATGAGGCCCACCCACAATAGAGAAGGCAATCTGCTTTACTCAGTCTATTAATCTGAATGTTAAACTCATCCAAAAACATTCTCCCAGAAACATCCAGATTAGTATTTAACCAAATATATGGGTGCCCCATGACCCAGTTAAGTTGACATAAAATTAACCATCACACTTGCCTAAAGCTACCTAATTTGTAAGTACTGGAAATGGGATTTAAACCCAGATCTGTCCTTTGAAAAAGTCCACTGCTATTCATCTATGCTGGAAACATGAGACCACAAGAGTGACCTAGAATGTATGATTCTGTTACTTGAAATTTTTGCCAAGATCATAGAAAAATTAGTTGCTGAGTGATTAGCTAGAACATTTAGCTAGATTAGCTAAAAAGCCCATTTAATTTTTGTACTTGAACCAAATGAGGTACGCTGGTACCGAAACACCTCAGAAAAGGAGAAAGGGGTTAATGGTGCTGGAAGAGCTCTGAGACAGGGAGAAGCCAGCCACCTGGATTTCTTTCAGTAATGCAGGAAAGTTTTCTCCAATGTCCACAATTTCACAGCCTCACACAAGTTACATGTCAATTTGAGTAGAGTCAAATAAAGAGCAAAAATTAATTTGAAAAAGGTCCTCCTTTACACTTGCAATGGTACCTTTCTTGCAATGGCTCAAGGGAAAAGGGAGAATCACATTTTTTTGGTTAAAATAAGAAAGTCAACCCCCAAATTATAGGTGATCAATACTTGTATTCTGTCCAGACAGCTTAACAACTTTTTGGAAATCAAACATCAGGAATATGTTAAAGAATTAGCTGATTGAAATTATAAAGCAATTCTGTTTTTTCCCCCATTGTTTCATGAGACACTATATTCTACAAAAGGGGAAACAAACTGCTCAAAATAAGCCTGGTTCAGAATGTATCTGCAGGTACAGAAATTACAACTCCTTGTTAAATGAAAAAGAGTTATACATGAATGCTATTCATAGAACCCACTAACTAATATAACCATATGCTCTTTTCCTCAGTTAGTTTTACTAACTAAATATGTACTATTTTTAAACTTGTCTGAGGTTTTCTGAACAAATCAGTGGGCTTCTAATTCGATCAAAGTCCAAGATAAGCCTTCAAGATTCCTTCAGCATCAGAAGAAATCTTTCCAGAATTTATTTTTTTCCAGAAAAAAAAAAGAGAACAGTCTGATCAGTGACAGGATAAAATCCATCAAATTGGAAGCAATTTGATGCCTAGGATGATTGTATGTCTGAGGACTAATAATCGGCTGTGGTATGCTACTTCTTAAGAAAGATACTTTGAGGTTATGCACATCATCTGTCTAATTTGCAGAAATTTGCTGAGTCAAGCAGGTCTGGTCCAGTACACATTCACTTTTTTTTTTTTAGGTCTTCAGAAAAGTATCCTGTGGGAAACGCTACTTAAAATGAGAAGCCCTGAAAAAAAAATTTAACATCTTACTAAATATGAGTTTGGAGGTTACCGTTGTGAATTTATATAAAGGTAAAATAAATTAAAATTGGGGCTCAAAATGTCATGTTCACACTTTCCTAAAATGAGAAACAGCAGTTTAGATGGGATAGCCTTGGACTAAGAGTTGAGCCTGAACTCTAACCTCTGAACCTGGGTCTGAACTCTAACCTCTGAACCTGGGTCTGTCACTCTTTTTCGGTGACATACTCAGGTCACTGTCCTTCGGTTTCTTTACAAATAATGCCTAATATGAGAATAATAATTACTTTGTATTTCAAATGTATGCTAGGATGATTCTATAGAAAAATACCAAGGAAGGAATGAACGAGAAAGCCCTTACAGTAATGACAGAAGAGTGGGCGTGAGTAGGCAAATCAGGAAAAAACGGCACCAAAGATCTGGATGAAAAAAGGTAAGAGGAGCAAAACACGGAACGGAGTCAAAAGAAAGCAAAAACCAGCGTTCCCAAATTATACCAATTATAGTTTTGAAAAGAGGGAGAATTAGAAGTTCCTGAAAGTAGAGGATTTAATGCTTAATAGGGAAAGGAGGGAAATGCAGTAATGAAAAAGAGGAAGAAAAAGCTCTATCTGGTGTTATCTGATACCTAGCAACTTCCCAGAAGACCCTGAAGAGAAGAAGAAAGATCCTTAGGCAGATCAAAGTATTCTAGAGTGTATTTACATTTTTACGTGTGAGAGCATGTTTGCTTCTTTCTCTTATTTGATATAAAAAAAAACAGGCCAGAGACCCTTAAAAGCTTTTTTTGGTAGAGTTATAATCAGGAAAAGATGTAAAGAAGTCAGAAATTGCCCATATAGGGATTAAGTTATGAAACTTTTTGACTAAAAAGACATGGAAATATTTCCAAGACACATTGTTGAAACTTTTCAAATGTCAGGGTTGTATGATGTAAGTTTGGGAAATAGCACACTGATTTATTTCCAAGATTTATTTGGGGAAAAGAATCAGAAATACAAGCTGCAATTTGTAACAGCACTGTTCAAAAAGCCAAAAAGAAGATCGTTTACGTATTGTATTAGAAACGAAATATTGGCTAAAGACAACCACTTTTTGCATTCAAAGAGTACTGCAGTGTTAGAATTCACCAAAGAACTTAATGAACTGATATGAAGTTAGCACAGAACAGTACCTAAGCTAAGGAAGAACTGAAAAATGGATAGCTAAAAAATGCCATCCAAAGAGATATGTTCTTGACCATTTATCCACATAAATGTGGTAAAAAAACTGATGACTCAGTGAAAGAAGCAGCAACTAGCAAATCAGATGAATAAATAGCTGGTGGATGTACTTCATTTTTAGACTGCCTTCTTTGCTACATAGATTTAGTTACTTGAAATTGAAAGACGCACATGGACTTTTGGGGAAGAGCACCTTCTGGAATGTATAATTATATTTGTTTCAAGTAGCGCTTTCTAATCATCACACTGGTCAAAATACCTTATGCCCTCATTGTATTGGTAAAGGTGACCAACAACAATAATTTTCAAAAGGTTTTTGTGGAAATGTGTATGAATTTTGGTTTAAAATGAGGACTATCTATTATTGTGTTTGAATGCTCTGATCTTAGTGAAGATCCTGCAAAAAGATAGAAATAATACATCTGAAAAGGATGTAATATATAAGTATGTTAACAACACAAAACTTAAAGAAATAGTTACAGGAAAATTGTAGGAAGAAAGATCCAAAAATGGATAAAGCACCAAAATGTTTTAAAGTCTCATTTAAAAGTGGATGTGGCCCATATATACAATGGAATATTACTCAGCCATAAAAAGAAATGAAATTGAGTTATTTGTAGTGAGGTGGATGGACCTAGAGTCATACAGAGTGAAGTAAGTCAGAAAGAGAAAAACAAATACCGTATGCTAACACATATATGGAATCTAAAAAATAATGGTTCTGATGAACTTAGTGGCAGGACAGGAATAAAAATACAGGCATAGAGAATGGACTTGAGGACATGGAGAAGGTGGGAAGGGTAAGCTGGGACGAGGTGAGAGAGTAGCATGGACATATATACACAACCAAATGTCAAACAGATAGCTAGTGGGAAGCAGCCGCATAGCACAGGGAAATCAGCTGGGTGCTTTGTGTCCACCTAGAGGAGTGGGATAGGGAGGGGGGGAGGGAGACGCAAGAGGGAGGGGGTATGGGGATATATGGATACATACAGCTGATTCACTTTGTTATACAGCAGAAGCTAACTCAACATTGTACAACAGTTATACTCCAATAAAGACGTAAATAAAATAAAGGTGGTCTCCTACTTAGGATCTCACCTTATACAAAAGTATCCAAGGGTACTTTAAAGTCAGCTTGGGTATAGTCCCAGCTCCACCACTTTCTAGCTAAGTGATGGCCTAGGAAGACCCACTACACTCTCTAAACCTCAGTTTCCACGTGGATGAAATGAGGTTAATAATAGTATCTTCTTTATAGTAATTTTTAAAGATTAAACCTCTATCACATTGCAGTATAATTATTTATGTTCATGGATCTTTCATTCTTTCTTTCCATCAGCAAATATCACTTGAGAGCCTACTAAAGTGGACACTGACTCTGCCTCTCTCTCTCTGACTCCCTTAGTCATGTGGCTTTGAGAAGACTACTTAACATCTTTGTCAATGTTATCATCTATGAATTTGAGATAAAAATAGCACATATCTCATAGGGTTACTGTAAGATTAAATGAGCTAATACAAGTAACATATTTAGTACAAAGCCTAATAAAAATTAGAAAATCAATAGATGTCAGCTAGATTTTTATTAATGTTTTCTTCCTCCTTTTCCTCCTCTTTTTCCTGCTCTTTCTTATTCTTTTTCTTATCACCATCATCATCATCATGCATTCTGCTAGACCTTGTCCTATCAGGAGGTGATATTCTTTCTTCCATTCTACGGTAGTAAATATAAGTATGATACTGAACGTTAGCTCCTGTGATTGGTCAAGACCTTTTGGTTTGCAGCAAAAGAAAGTCAACTCAAACTGTCTTCACTGAAAAAGGGAAATTCTTTGGCTCATGTAACCAAACAAAACAAAAGCAAGAGGTGGGGCTGGTCTCAACATCCTTTGAATCCAGGAACTCAAACTTTGTCAAGACATTCCTTCCCAGCATTCTCATCTCTGCTTCATTTTGAGCACAGGTTCCATTCTCTCCTTCTGCAGACAGCTCTCTCTGTGAGGCAGAGATCACACACTGAAAGTTCTGGGTCAGAATCCTAACAGGTCCTGACAAAGTGACAAGGGACCTTACTGTCTAGCTCCAATCGGAAAAGAACATGGAAAAGGCATTAATTGGCCTGTTCTGGGTCACATGCCCTTGAGCTGGATGAGATTATACACTATACATGTTATGATGAGATTATATTCTATATGTTAACAGGGAGACAGTACAGGTTCACAGAGGTGGAGAGGAGTGGAAAACAGCATATCCCACGGAAATCACCAGCATTTTGTTGATTTGTGTCACTGAGAGGTCCCCTCCCTGTCTTCTCCCTTTATAAACTCGGTGCCTAGTACTGTTTAGTGCCTAAAAGATATCCATAAATACTTTCAAAAAATTAATCTCTCACAAGACTGACATTACAATCCCAATAAAAACCTTTTGAAAATGACTGTTATTGGTCATCTTTACCAATACAACGGAGGACATAAAGCATTTCTGACCAGGGTGGTGATTAGAAAGCACTACTCGAAAGTAATATAATTATACATTCCAGAAGATCCTCTTCCCTGAAAGTCCAATTTTCAATTTCTTTTCCTTTTAACAAGACCATTTGAAAAGATCAACATATGTTCACGATGCTCAATTTTAAATATTTTTAATAAATATCTATTACTCTTTCATAGTTCAAGCTGCTGTAACAAAATACCTTAGACTAGGTCGCTTATAAACAACAAATATTTCTTTTTCATGTCTCTGGGAGCCGGGAAGTCAAAAATAAAAGCACCAGCATATTCAGAGTCTCGTGAAAGCCAACTTCCTGGTTCATAGAAGCTGGTTCCATCTTTTTGCTGTGTCCTCAAGTGGTGAAAGAAATAAGGAAGCTCTCTGGAGTCTGTTTCATAAGGTCACTAATCCCATTCATGAGAGCTCCACCTTCATGACCTAATCATCTCCCAAAGACCCCCACCTGTAAACACGTCAGTCACATTGAGAGTTAGGTTTCAACATATAAACTTGGGGAGGACACAAACATTCACTTCATAGCATTCTGCCACCGACCCCTCCCCGCCCCACCAAGTTCATGCACGTGCAATACAGTCATTCCCTCTTAATAGCCCCCAAAGTCTTAAATCATTCCAGCGTTAACTTAAAAAAATCTATGTCCAAAGTCTTATCTAAACATCCTCTAAATCATACGGGCAAGACTCAAGATATGATTCATCTTGAAGCAAACTGCTCTCGCAGTGAACCTGGGAAATCAAACAAGTTACCTGCTTCCAGAACACAATGGTAGAACAAGCATAGGACAGACATTCCCATTCCAAAAGGGAGAATCAGGAAATAAGAAAGGAGTGACTGTACCATGCAAGCCCAAAATCCAGTGGAGCAAGTTCCACTAGATCTTAAGGCTCAAGAACAATTCTCTTTGGCCCAATAATCTGCCCTCCAGGTCCACTGGGCCAAGGGTCCTGCCCCTGCAGTTGATGCCCATTTTATATTTCCAGATAACACATCTTGGTGCCCATTTTTTATTTCCAGATAACACTGATATATCAAAAGTGAATGTTCCAAGTATCTTTGGTTAAGAAGTTTCAGAACTCACCCATAAATCTCTGCTTGCTCTCTATTCTATCCAAGGAAAGCATATTGGAAATGAGATGCCTCATTTTCCTAGTGAAAAGCAAGGTCAGTCTATAAACAGAATTCAAGATTATATGCATAATGTACAGTAATGCCCTCAAGAGACTGCACTTTGAAAGTGACTTTTAGACCAGGGGACTGGGAAGAGAATGACTCTCCTTATATAAAGATGACTAAATGAAAGGGAAAATATGGTAATAAAATAAAAACTTTTCTTCATCTTTCTGGCAATTCTCCAAGACCTGCATTTCAGGGAGCACATGTCTGATAGGTTTAATGCTGAACTCAGTCAACCGATTATATCTGTGTAAATAAGAATAGCTGTCCAACAAGGCAATTTGGGGAAAGCAGAGAGGTGATCAGCTGGCTCTGGACAAAACTGAGAGAGTACGGTCGGGGCCAGAACAGTCTTTTATATTTCATTCCCCCACACTAGCATCCCTTCTCATGTCTTCACCCACATGCAATTGGTAGAAGACTGAACTGACATGAATGTGCTGTATCTACCTCTCTTTGTCCCATGCCTTCTCTGCTATACCATCTGATCTTACTCTTTGGGAAAAGTTCTTAGAGAAATCATTCACACTAAGGTGTAAGTGAGAGATATGTCTGAACTGATTACCCTTCTTGAATGCCTCTGTATTTTCTTTTTAAATGCAAGGAACATCTGGTGTTGACATTCCAGACATCTATGAATCATTATAATAGGAAAAACTCACACACGTAGCAGTTTACCAATTCATACATTATGTTTACCTCTACAAGAAACTGGGTTTGGATGGTTATATTTGAGTGACAAGCCTTGTAAGTTCAGTTGGGATGGAGGTTCCACAGACTGATGCATCGTGGAGTGGTATACATCTGTCAGGAAGCTGTGAGAAAATGTCACTCTTTATTATCTTTTTTTTTTTCTATGTCATCAATTTCTTCCAAATCTGATCCACAATCCTTCACTCCCATAGTTTAAATTGATCTTGGTTTCGAAGTCTTTCATCTTTGGCCTCAATCAACATCCCAAGTTCCTGGCCTTATTGCCAACTACTTCCTTTATGCTGCCTCTGCTTCAGCCAGCATATTTACTCCCTTCCACTGTAAGCATCCCCGGATCTTTTTTGTTACACATGCCCAAAATGCTCTATAGAGGTCTTCTTCTCTATAGATTCAAATCTTCTCTCACATTCTAAACAGCTCAGATCTCACCTCTTTCTTTGAATTGATGGCAACTGAAATCCTAGTACTTTTCGTATCTGACTGCCTATTTTACATTTCTAGTTAACACTGATATTTAAAAAATGAAGTGTCCAAGCTATGCATATTTTCAGTCAAGAAAGTTTAAAACTTAGCCCGTAACTATCTGCCTGTTTATCCATCCTAGCCCAGAAAAACAGTCAGAACCAGACAGATTTCCATTGAAAAGTGGCACCACTCCAGACCAAGGCTGTCTGAAGTGATCTGTCCCTTCTCTGAATTCCTATAGCAATCGTTGGATTTTAAAAATTGATTTATATATAGACTCTCTTTGACATCTCTACACTCTCTAAACAACTATTTAAATGCTATTAAACTACATGTTTTTAAATCTCATTTACTCAGTTACCTCAAGAATTTTTTCACAGCATAAAGTATGATTATTTAAAGTATGATTATTTTAATGTTAGCCCCATATGGAGACATTCACCTAGTAGACAAATCATAAATACTGGCTGGTTTCACTGTTTTTTAAAGCACAGCTAAGAAGTTTTTTCTATATGTAACAAAAGTAGTGCTCAAGTATTGTATCATTAAGATGAAACACAACTCTTCCCATTTCATCGATGGAATAAGTGCAAGAAAAAGGACAACAGGAAGATTGTTCCAGTATGTAAGAATTATAAATAATCATCAATCCATTCATATTAAAATTAAGAATTTTCCTAAATTTTTTTCTCATCCCTTTCTCATTAAGTGGTTTTTAATAAATTTAAATAAATTTATTATAACATTTCTAACAAATATTAATAACAAATAATTTTTAAACTACTATGCAACAATTATTTCTGAAATTTAATTTCTATAAGCTCTTGCTGTTTATTCATTGAAAATGCAGCTACAGAAAAATTATTCAGTATGTGTTTCCAACAGCTGAGAAGCTAGCAAGTTTTCCTCCAACTTTATAGGGAGAGACACATTTTTGCAAGGAAATCTGCTAGCCCACATCTCATTGTCAGTAACAAGAGACATTCACTTTGAAGTTATGTATCACTTTTTAAAGATCATAATCATTGACTGAGAAGGTTAAAGAAAAAGAATGGCATTAATAAGTGGACTTGGAGTTCAATGATAATATCAAATTAATTAAAATTAAAAGCAATATGGGTATAATAAAACCAAAAATAGCCAAATGATTTTAAATAAATATAAAATTATTTTCCCCCTCTAGGTAATACAAGTTATAATGTATTATGTCTAAATTTAGATCATTTTTCTCCTAATTGGTCTCATACCACTATGAACAGTATTTTCCATACCTTGATGTTTTTTGAATCACTTAGACAAAATCAAGACTGTACCTGGTAGGGAAGAAATTAATGTAATTATGGAATCTCTATTAAATCAAAACTAAGTTTTAAATTTTGGCTTAGCTTAATATTTTCCCCAATTATTTTTCCAGGTATACTTTAGAACACTCTTCAAAACAGTTCATCAATTTGCCAAAGATAGATGAGTCTCTCCAGAGTATGATAACGTATCAGGGGCTCAAGTTTTATTGTTGTTTCGACAGGCTGGGCTCCCAGTTGTAGCAGTAATCAGATCCGCTGCAGTTAGAGGAATTCCATAAATTTGTGGCAAGTCCACAAATGACCTCAGTATCTGTTATTATGACCACTTCATTCATGAGCCCATTAAACAAGCACCGACTGGGTGAGGAAAGCTATGATTGAATCCATAGGGTAATCTTATCTAACCAATTACTGAAAGCCTCGTCCACAGAAGGGTCCTTCTGGGGAGTTTTCACCCACAGCATAAACATTCTCATAATTTGGACCCATTCCAAGAAGCTCATTCACATTTCTTTTCCCCAAACCAATTTGTCACTAGTCCTCCTGTCTTATTCTTTCTAAATCTCAGACTGTTCAATCTGATCATCAGCCACGATGCATGAACTGGTATAAACTGGTAGTTCTTCTCATCAAGAGACTTTTCCTTTCTCTTCAAGACTGACCTTAAAAGAATGGATTGTACAGGAAACTAGTCCTCTGCCATCTGGTGCCAGCAATTTAACATCTCTAAAGCAGACCCAAATTTCCCCTCCCCTTAAGTCAACTGTTCATAAGAACACCTGTTCAAGGCCATTCTGGAGGGTCAGAATCAGAGCCACAGGAGTAAGTACACTGAGGATTAGTCACTCGTGCAAATTTCTTGTGCTCTCAGAATCTGACAAGTCTGCATTTTGTGTTTACCTCTTCAATTTGTTGATGGAGAACCATTCAACACACCTGACTTTGTGTTTGGAAAACAAGATAGAAACAGTTCATTTTAGGAGTTCAGGTTGCAGTCACCTGCTTGCAGTCTCTACCTCAGACCAGTAACAAGTTAAGAACAGTTAACTGAAGAAGACAAGACTTTGCAATAGAACATTAGTGGCCTCTATCATAGTTCTCTTATTTGAGCTTGTACTTGCTTTACACAGCATGTCAGTCTGCCAAAGACACTGCAAGCCCCGTTGAATCTATTGCTTCATGAGAGCCAAGAGGGAGAACAGCCTGTACTGCAGCCTTGATCTGCTGGAATGCCTTTTCTCTCTCTGGCCCCACTATTTGTAAGCAGTTTTGTAAGCAATCCACTTGATAAACATGTCAGAGTCACATATCCACATGTGTTATATATTAATCCCAAATCCAAACAAGTCCACAAACCAGTGCATCTTTTCCTTATTAGTATAAGATACAGAGGACTCCTTGTAGACTTCCGTTTTGAAGGAGCTATATCATCAAGCTTCAGATCACTGGACCCCTCCAATTTTAAGTAACAGATCCCTGAATTTTATGTGATATATCTTCCATCCTCTTTCAAAGGTAGGTATTACCAAAACATTTATTTTGCTACTACTATATGGTCCTAGCAGCATGATTGATGCAATATACAAGCATTATATACCAAAAGATGAAGAGATGATAAAAATCCCTGAGGATTAAATTATGTCGTAGAGTTAGAGGACTGACAAAGATAAAGGTGAAGGTTTATGTTTATCAAGTGAAAGCAAATTTTTCAGGTGAGATGGATAGCTACAAAGCAAACCAACTTCTAGGTATGTGTTAATTTGCTCCATTAAAAAAGAACCGTATAAAATAGTAGCTAAATGGAGTCATGAGATGCTTACAAATTTTACAATTTATTTACAACACATTATCATCTGTCTTCTGCACAAACCAAACAGGTAAGTTTAATGGGGATATCCTAGAAATCATCACTGTTTGGCTGTTCAGTTCTTGACAATGGCTCTCATTTGTGAAAGCCCCTCAGTGATGTGGCATTACTTTTTTTTTTTTTAACATCTTTATTGGAGTATAATTGCTTTACAATGGTGTGTTAGTTTCTGCTTTATAACAAAGTGAATCAGCTATACATATACATATGTTCCCATATCTCTTCCCTCTTGCGTCTCCCTCCCTCCTACCCTCCTTATCCCACCCCTCTAGGTGGTCACAAAGCACCGAGCTGATCTCCCTGTGCTATGCGGCTGCTTCCCACTAGCTATCTATTTTACATTTGGTAGTGTATATAAGTCCATGTGTGGCATTACTTTTGACTTATCAATTTTTTAGGGGCATACTCCACAAGCTTCTTCTTTGCTATCCTCACTGGAGTAGCCTTAACAGACTATGTCAGGGAAAGATTGGGGACTCTGTTAGTTTCTGAATACATCGCATCAAATTGTCCACACAGAAACTAAGGAAGTAATCACAACACAGGCTTGGGGACTCAGTGGCCCCAAAATGAAATGGTCTTTGAACAAAATTTCATTTACCCTCCGACATCCACCTAACCTGTGATCATAGTGACATTCTGGTTCCCAGGAATTGGTTTTGGGCTCAGTCTACATCCAATAACCCTCCGAAGGCCTGGATATTTTCCTTTCCTAGGTGCATAATAGTCACAAATCTTTCTGTGGAAGGCTAGAAGGAAGATTTAAATACATGTGCATGATATTGACACAGGGTATTTTTCAAGGGTACCCATCTCCTTTAATTAGGGAGCTCTGGCTCCGTGACATGACTCAAGGCTGAAAGTCAGGCTTCCACTCAGCAAACTAGGGCTTATATTGTTTTACTAAAGATTAAGTGGGATTTCAGTGCCCTGACCATCTATTTGATCTCAGGACTCTAGGATCACTTAGCCAACGTCAAAGATTACTGTAGGCCTGACCAGCTAATAGAGTACATTCCCCTTGCCTCTGGCATATAGTTAATGCTGTTTGGCCCCCACTCCCATGGAATGTCAACATTTGCACTAAAATCAGGGAGCCCATTCCAATGACAATATCGGACATGCACATCCCTAGCTACATCCCCGGAGAATATCATCTACGGTGTTTTCAGAGACTGGTGTGCTCTTCTCGCGAATTTATATCTAATAGCTGAATGAAGGTAATGCCTTCTGGCTCTCTTGGGACCAGTGAACATAAATCACTCCAACATTCTTATCTCTCTATGAGTTTGGATTCCTTCTCCCATGTTACATAAAAGCATTTCTGTCATCTCAACTTTATTTAGCATAGACTAGCACTAAGTCCATTTCCTAAAAAGAAAATTTTTCCAACCTAAAATTCTTCACCTGTGAAACTATCAACTAGTGTGAGGTTGGAATACAAAATGTATCAGACATTTAAGTATCAACGGTTACCTACATGAACCCATGCTTAGAAAATTACTGGAAAGTGTGCTCTACCAAAAGAAAATAAAAAGACGTGGTACAGAAAATAGAAGATCGGCACAGGAAAGGGGCAGAGGAAATATTTAGGACGACAGTGGAAGTGGAGATCAGAGGGAAATGTGCAGCTGTGCATCAGGTTCAGAGGACAACTTGCCCCGATTTAAGCAGGTCAGAAAGCGCCAGGAGAGATTTCTTTAAAAATATGAACATGTCACTTGGACATTTTATGGACATTAAGGCCTGAATTGTAACAAGTATACATAAAGCTAAACCAAAAATGTTAAGACATTCATCGACTCTTTCTTGAAAGGAAAAGCAATTACGGTATATCTTAAGTCTCATCACCTGTGATTAGTGTTTACATAGTCATAATGATGTAAGTCCTCAGTACTGATCTAACTAAAATTATGACACAACTATGAAAACAGAAAGGCATCATAGGAAGAGAGAGACAGAGTATTGAGGATAATGAGGCAACATAAAGGCAGGCTTCATCCTCATCTTCCATACCAACAGTTAATACCTGAAACCATAGGATTAACAGGTAACAAAATGAGAATTTTAAGAGATTGGAAATAAGAATTGAAAGTGGTTATATCTGCAGCAGGAGCATAGGCAAGAGTGGTAGAGGACCAGTGTCTGTCACAAGCAAACTTGGTGTAATAATCTGGATATTTCGATCATGGGCATAAGCAAACTCGATACCAATAAATTCCCCTTTGCTTAAGAAAAAAATAATCATATACAGGTATATTAGAGGTATCTAAAGTGTACTGAGTACCAAGAAAATTCCATTTTCTCTGATCTTTACAAAACTCTGTGAGATAGACATAACTTGTTATGGATGAGAAAACTGGAATTCAGAAAGAGTAAGTAACTCATTCAATGGTTTTCATTTAGTCAGTAGTGAATCCAGGAATCAACCATGGAACCACCTGGCACCAAGGTCCTTGTTCTGTCTATTGTGAAGGCACTGCCCTCAGTAAAATATCTTTATGGAATGACTAAAGCAGTCTTGGATGGACTTCACATGTACTACAAGGAAAAGAAGTGCATCCCTAGTTGGAGGAACAATGGAATGTGTTCTGACAGGTTAACAACAATTGGCCTGATTGTAATAAGGTCGCTCACATTATAAAAAAGGGAGGACTAATGTTGGTTAGCTTTAATATAGAGATGGCATTCATTCCGGAGGAATTTTCTCATTAATATTAGGGAACAGAAAGGAATAAAAAAACACTTCGGCCATTATGCTACTTCCTTTATTTATAAAATTAGACTTTCCTGACAGTGACAAACACATATCCATCTGGAAAACTCCCGTGCCACAAGAACAGATGTTTAAATGACCCACAACAAGAAGAGAAGTAAATACAGAACAAGACTTCTTGCCAAAGCAAATTATTAAAGCAGGAGCAGCAATCTGCTTGCACAGCCCAGAGATGGCTTAACTATAGGATACAGGTGAGGACAGAGGCCTCTTGTGCTAAAACGAGCTCATTTCCATGCAGTAGGTCCATCTTTAAAAACAAAACCACAAATAAAAATGAACACTTCTATCTTCTCCTACGGAAGTACTAATCTAACAGTAACCTAAAATTGTTCAGCAAAGCAACTGATTGAATTTTGATCAAAACATCCTTGTTGGGTTTATCTTGAGATTTATGGAATAACAGAACTATCTGAGTTCTTTCTGGTAACAACTTAAAGTCTAAGAACTCTTTAAAAGGCTATTTCTTAAGTCTCTGACCTTCATGGGACTCTGTGACATCATCTTCATGGAAAGGAATGTTATATAATTGTGGACTCAGGGTATATTGTTTTGGATAATATTCTCTATGGAGGTACATTATGAAAACAGTACTTACATTTGTTCATATAATTACCACATAAAGTATTCAGCGGTTAACATAGTGGTGTCAAAGCAGATTGCACGGATGGCAAAGAATTGCAGATGTCCCGCCAATTATTCTAAGTACTGTTATAATAAAAATCGAATGACTTGGATAGTTAGGTTAATAACATAGAAGAATAAAACATTTGACTTTTAAAAGAAGTTAGTTTGAAGTTATATTACACTTCCGTGCAATGCCGTGATAATCAAACAAAGACTCTGTCTTGCATTCTCAGATCCTGACTTGGCATGCTGAATGAGGATGTATTAATCAATGTTTTTGCCTATGGCCAGGTTTTAAAGAAGGAAATTATGATTCCAGGTATTTAAGCAGAGGAGAGATTCAGCTGTTTACACACCAGGCACAATAGGTGAGCTGTTACCTAGGTTTGAAGTAGTCAACTAGAAAGAAAATATATGCTAGCTAAAATAAAATCATAAATCTGTCTTTATCAAGAATCATAGTGTAGCCTAAAATACTTACATGACAGAACCATATTTGTAAATTATCTGCTTCTAATAAAAGCTTCGTAGGTATGAACCTCTGCTCTTCTGCAATCCTGTTGATTCCACAATTTCTCAAATGTGTCGTGGAGAAATAGAAGCTGAATGCCAGGGTCACTCAGAGCTTCAACAGAAGTGGAAATTAAATGTGCCTAAGAGACCTTTTGCGGCCTGGTAGGAAAACTGGGTCAAGAACTCACATCTTCCCTTTCACTATTTCAGGTATCAATAAAAATAACTCAACTCGAAGAGCAGGTGGAGTCTTAGTGCACATCTCCAGGCTGATAAAATCATCTCTAGCTCATAGAGAGGTTCAGGGCTAAATTTTAAATTTTCCACACCCGGATACATAACTCTCACTGGATTCTCCTAAGATTATATTAGTCAGGCTCTTTGAGATGACAAGGAAAGGGAACATGGCAAGTTTACCCTGAGTGATGGGAGTTTTTGTAAGAAAACACCCAGAGGTAGGTAAACAAAGAAAACCATTTCTGCAGCAGTCAGATGGATTTCTGTTTCTCTGGGTGGGTCTCTTCAAGTTTCTAAGCAATACTGTCTGATAAATATATTTCAAAGTTCTTTGAAAGAAAGTATCCAGTTGGGTCAGTTAGGCAGAACTCAGTGAGGCAGTGTCCTTGATCCAAGCCACCTCCTAGATCACTGAGTTTCCCAGTGCCCAGCCTGTAGCTAGCTAATAGTGCCAATTGATAAGAAAGAAATAATCTTGTAGCTGCTTTTTGAAAAGAGGGCTGTGGATGCTCAGATACTTAAGAGTGACATTGAGTTCAAAATAGTTTAAAGCTGTGCTCTGTTTCTAGACTGTCTGAATTAAATACTGAATTTACTACATCCAAGTCCACACAGCTCATGGAGGTTCATTTGATCTTCCTAAGACTCAGTCTCCTTATCTGTGAAACAAGTATGGTCATATTACTATCTCATAGCAGGTTGTGCAGATGAAATGAGATGCAGATTAATCCCTGTAAAGCACCTAGCAGGGAGATCAGATAGTATAATCGCTTAGAAAAAGCCATTAAGTCATGCATAACTGCCCTCCCCCATCCCTCTCCTTCTCTTCTTCCCATCTCCCCTCTCCATACTAGCACACACTAAGGCAAGGCCATGGGAGCACCCAACTAGAAGGTGGCTGTCTACAAGCCAGGAAGCAGGTCCTCACCAGACCCTGAATCTGCCAGCAACTTGACCTTGGACTTCCCAGCCTTGGTAATTGTGAGAAATAAATTTCTGTCATTTATGGGCTTGTTACAGCAGCCTGAGTAGACTACGACACCAAGGAAACAGTGTGAGATATGGTACAGAGATGGAAATGGATCATTTGTGTTCAGAAAATGGCAAGCAGTTAAGACAAGCTAGGATGGAACATTCATGTTGTGGAAAGGAGAAAAATATCAGAGGACCTGAATGAGGACTGAGAACCCTGGAATCCTTGAGTGCCTCTTTCTTCCTAATTGTCTAATGTTTCCGGCAGTTACTGGCCTCTATTTTCACTTGAAATGCCCACTATTTGTAGAAGGGCAACAGGAGTACTCAAATAACGAACCAGCAATCATAAGTGGAGATGACTTTAGCTGCTCATCCAGAGCAGGTCCTAAATATAATTGAGCAAAGAAGAGCTCAATATTCCCAAGGCAGAAGAGAAGTGAAAATTCTACATCCAAGAACTCAGTTAATATTCCAAGAGGACCCTCACAATGATGCTTTGCAGAGAACTTTATTATAAAGAGGCACTTAAACATCCTTTTCATTAACCTCAGACTGCAAGCTGCTTATCCTTTTGCTTTCAAATTGACCTTTAGTGATTTGCAGTTCTTTTGGAAATGTCTTTATTTTAGCAGATAGATCTACTCTTCCAGCTCTTTTTGCTTTGTGTTGTTATGATTAATTGCTTTATGCTCAGCAATCCTTAGCATGTGTGTGACTCCTCATAGTCACAAGAAGACCATGCCTGGGTTCCAGGCAGAAGAAAAGAAGTGGAAAATCAAAGAGCCTGATTCTGCCTGCCTTTTTAGAGGCTGTCTGGGAAACCCTACCAGGAACATTGGCTTTCATCTCATTGGTCCACAACCAGACTTCAGGGCTTCAATGCCACCACAAACAAATTTGTGTTCTGTTGGTAATAAAGAAAATATAAGGAAACAAAATCATGCATAACTATCATGCATGCAAATATTCATTTGCATACCACTAAAAATCCCAAGGGCCACGAGTAGTACACAAAGAATATCTGGGTAAGCACTGTACTTGAGAACCCTGAAAGTTGGCCTTGAATCCTTTAGTACATTGAAAATATTGCCCTGTTGGAGGGTAATTCTACTTTTCAGTTCTATATGAAATTTCTGTATATTAGATTTGCTGAAAATAGGGGTATACTGTAGTAATCTAGATAGTTCATGTGATTACAAACAAATGTATTTTTAAAGTAACATAAACATAGCTAAGATATATTCATTTCTTATTCTTGACATATTAAAGTCACATCCACAAGTATCATTATTGTTTAAGGGTACTTTCCTTTGAGGGAGCAGAAGCAAACAATAAGGGGTCTCTTACAGTGAGCCCAGGTGCCCAAGAGAAAGGATGGTCAACCTCTGCTCTTGCACAGTTTGACAGGCCTAGGCAACAAAATGGATAAACATGGGCCTTGGTGTCAAGCTGACCTAGGCATTAATTCCTACCTATTAGCTATGTGACCTTGAAGGAAATCATTCAATCCCTCAAAGTTTCAATTTCCTCAGACCAAATAAATCATACTCTCTGGGGTGGGGTCCAAGCATCATATTTTTTAACTCCCAGATGGTTCTGATGTCAAGTTTGGAACCCCATCCTCTAAAGCTAGTGGTTCTCAAACCACAGCATACATCACCATCAGACTGCTAGGCCCTGCCTCCAGAATTCCTGATTCTGTAGCTATGGGGTGGGGCATAGTTTGCATTTCTAACAAGTTCCAGGTGATGTTGATGCCGTTGATCCAGGGACACACTTCGCGAATCACTCTTAGAAATGCATCGTATTACCTCTTGTTCCCCTGCAGCGGTATCTATGGATCATATCTGAATGCCCATCAACTTCCTGCTCCAAGTCATTCAAAATCCCTCCTCCCCTAATTTTTCATTTTCATTCCCAATCCCTGCCAACCTCTGGCACTGTTGATGTTCTCGGTCTAGGCTCATTAGATACCACTCATAATTATTTTTATCAAAACTCCAAAACCAGAATGTTCCATATTATTTGTTTATAACTCCATTATTCTTCCCAGTCTCTACATTACTCCAAGGACAAAAAAAAACTGCTTAATTCATTTTCATATCCCTGGCTTTGTGCAAAATGCCTGGCACATGATGGGAGCATAATAAATGCTTTGTTGAATGGAAACAGCCCACAAGCCAAAAATACGTTTCTAACACCTAAGTGTCAAACCTATTTCTCTGAAAAGATCAGCTGGATCAATGATGATGCAAATCTCATCACCACTTATCAGGACCTTTCAGTTCTTTTAAGAAATGTAAGCTGTGTTTTGCTTGGTAAGAAAAGACATGTGTTTTTTTAGCCTTATTTTTAACAACTTTTCACACCTCTGTTCGCTGGTCTGACCATGCTGCTCTCTCTCAGCCTACACACATTACACCTGATAACCACAAACCCCTAGCACTTACTGCCGTGTGACAAAAATATACTGAATTTTCCAAATGGAGGTTTCTTACTTTTTAAACAATAATAAGAGAGAACACATCAGGTGAAGGTTGGCTCTGTTTAGCTGTGCAGTCCTGATAAGTAAACAGGATGGAAAACACAACAGGAACATTTGAATTAGCCCCAGCGGGTCCCGCTGATATAATTGGCCCAACGTCTGTCGAAGTAGGTCTGCTTAATAAGGTGGAGGCCAAGACGGTGCCTGTTACCCTTTAACCTCAGGGTCTGTTTATAATTTGTTATTCATTAAACAGCTAACTCTTTACCAGGAGGCTAAACGCTTGGCTATCTTTGCTGCGGTACGGTGTCCTAAATCTTGTTGGGGCTTGTTCTGCCCTTCCTTTAGCAGACATTATAAGTAAGCTCAAGGAACAAATGCACTCAAAAAAAAGCATACTGTGACATTATATGTGTCAAAGCCTAGTGAAGGTTCTGGAAAATAACCTTTGCTAAAACAGGGTCTTGGTGCCAAAGGGCCATAGGGGGAAGATTTCTGTTTTGTTTTGGTGTGTGTGTGGGTGTGGGTGTGGGTGTGTGTGGGTGTGTGTATGTGTTTTAACGATGGTGGTGGTTCGGAAGGAGGATAAAAAAACCAGATTTGGGGCTTCCCTGGTGGCGCAGTGGTTGAGAGTCCGCCTGCCGATGCAGGGGACACAGGTTCGTGCCCCGGTCTGGGAAGATCCCACATGCCGCGGAGCGGCTGGGCCCGTGAGCCATGGCCGCTGAGCCTGCGCGTCCGGAGCCTGTGCTCCACAACGGGAGAGGCCACAATAATGAGAGGCCCGCGTATCAAAGAAAAATAAAAACAAAGGAGGACTTACCTGGTGGCGCAGTGGTTGAGAGTCCACCTGCCTATGCAGGGGACACGGTTCGTGCCCCGTACCGGGAAGATCCCACATGCCGCGGAGCGGCTGTGCCCGTGAGCCATGGCCGCTGAGCCTGCGCATGAGCCATGGCCGCTGAGCCTGCGCGTCCGGAGCCTGTGCTCCGCAACGGGAGAGGCCACAACAGTGAGAGGCCCGCATACCAAAAATAAAAAAAATAAAAAAAAAGGAAAGGGGGCCTTACCTGGTGGCACAGTGGTTGAGAGTCCGCCTGCCGATGCAGGGGACGCGGGTTCGTGCCCCGGTCCGGGAAGATTCCCCCATGCCGCGGAACGGTTGGGCCCATGAGCCATGGCCGCTGAGCCTGCGCATGAGCCATAGCCGCTGAGCCTGCGCGTCCGGAGCCTGTGCTCCGCAACGGGAGAGGGCCGCGTACGTACCGCAAAAAAAAAAAAAAAAAACAGAATTGGCTGGTGGAAAATCCTGGGATCTTTTACTCCACAGTACAAGAAACTCAGAAAAATATCAGAAAAGAAAAAGTGCCTGAAATAAAATGCTAGGAAAACAAACCAACAAGCAAACCTGTTAGCTGAGTGATCTGGTCTTAAGAAAGAGATTAAGGAAAACTCCTGCTTCCTTTCAAATTTAAGGAGAGAATATGAGTTTGCATAATTGATGAAATTGTTTGAAACTCCACCTACAATTTCCTGGAAGAGTTAAACATTTATAATTTTTTACAATGTTATCTTCTTAACAAATCGTATCTCTGAATCCCCGGGCATGTTCCCCTAATCCTAATGATGTGGCTTCAGTCACTTGACAAATATTTTCTGTATGCCTACTGTGTTTAAAACTCTATACTGATTAAAGAAACACACTCATACACAGACACATACACAATGGATGCAGTCTCTGTCCTCACACAGTTTTAAGGCTCCAGAAGGCCTGATTTTTAAAAATGTGTTTAAAGATTAGACCATCTTCATCATGAAACGTTTAGAATTAAGTTTAAAGTAGACAACATAGGCTAAGCAAGTCTCTAAATTACGGCCTCTGGACACTGAAAGAATAGCAGAGATGCAGAAAGGCAGTTCCTGTGCAGTGAGAAGATACTGTTTCACAAAGGAGCATCCAGGATTCATCATTCTCTCTACCACGGAATCTCCTTTGAAAGAAAGTTACTAATATCAGTGGAGCCAGTAAGGGCGAAAACTTAAATTATTACTTTAGAGTCACAAGGAAACACATTTATAGGGAGTATATGCATGTATGTTTATTTTCATAACGTGGACCAGGATAAGAAATTGGGGAATTAATTGCCAAGAATTTTTTTAAGAATACAGTATCCATATTTCATCACTTTGTAGAAAATAGGAACAATTTTCCACTCTCACATAAAACAATCACTATCCCTTAAGTACAAGTTTAATCCTTGCAAATTAGAGTGTCAAAACTGATTCAGAATCTGTATCACAAAATGCTGCTATAAAAGCAATCTTTCTGCTCATCAGAAATTATTTGCTGTGTAGCTCTTTGTAGAGTTGTGTTCTTCTCTTGTCATTTAATTCACCTTTCATTCACCTCTGAAAATCAGTGCCGAACATTTGTGTTATATTTTCAAGGAATACATGCCGAACCTTGTTTATGGTGCTATACCTTGAGTCCAGAAAAATAAATAAATAAATAAATAACGTAACCAAAACTTAAGTATACTGTAACCTAGCACACTGCATGTTGAACTATATCATACTATTCATAGCAAGTAGTCAAGGGTGGTTATCAAAACATAGCAAAAAATTTCCCCGTGTTATTTCAGGATATTTCAAAAACGTGCCTCTGAGCTGTAACACAGGGCTTGATTAATGCATGATTTCCTCTTTAAAATTAGAACCAGGAATCAAGAATGAAGCTTAATAATTTTCATTTGCTCTTCTTTTCCAAGCATTCTAATTAAGGTCTGGTTCCCAGACCTGGTGAGGCAGCTCCTACATCTGACTGCAGTTTGCCGTTATCCCTGCAAGGCAGGAACTCAAACTTTTTTTTGAGTGAATGGGAACAATCTGGGAAGAAACAATACGGGGGATATGCTGTGAAAGGGGGTTTATTTGGTTTTGGTTTTGCTCTTGTAATTAGAGTTTGCCATGCCCATTGCAACAACACAATTTAACAACGAATGTCAAAAACATCCTTCTAAGTAAAACACCATTAGTTTATGACCCTTGGAGCCCTCTATTAGGGACATCCTAGTGTCCATTGCTTTACCCTTTTAATTCCTTGAGCTAAATGGTACAAGAGAAGTAACTACTTTATTTTCTATTAAGAAAATGTAAAAGATGTATGTGCTATTACTATCCAATGCTTTTAATCTCTTGGATTGACTGTGATCATAAAATGAATTTGAAGTCTTTTTTGGTGGCTTTCATGGAGAAAAACATGGAGAAGAAAGCAGTAATTGTCAAACATGAATTTTCTCAAAATTATTTTTCTATCTGAAGATAATGACCCTGAATTATTTCAGGATAATAATTTTTTTAAACATTGAAAAGTTGCACTGTAATGTAGTTGGTGGTCTTTAAATGTTTCTGGCTAATATTCAGAAAATAGATATTTAAGTTGTCCTTCATAACAGAAGAGTAAAAGTCAAAACTTTTCTTATGCAAATCAGATAATCATATATGGGTGAAGTCAATTTCTTGGACTCTATATAGATGTTCTCCCCACCTTCATTTTTCTAAATATACATTTTTTTAGCTACCATGGCAGTGCCAGGCCCAAGGGGTATCATGTATTTAATTGAGTGAGGTACAAATCTTAGAAACGGAGAGCTAGACTTCGCTCACACATCCTTTCTCCATAGCCACCACTGCACTCTCACGCTCTGCATTCTATCTCCCCATCTCCTAAATCAAAGAAGACCGACTTGATTCATCGTCCTAGAGTAATGTGAACTCATCCCAACCAGTCACTTAAGTAGTTCACTTAAATAAGCTCATTCCAAATGAATGAGTCCCACCCTCACCACCCCGGTTGCCAAAAGCCCATATCAGACCCACAGCCCTTTGCTTCAGGGTCGGGTGATGTTTACCGAATTGTTTTCGGTGCTTCCACCCTCCCTCTCCATGCCTGCCTGCAAAGCGGACACCCATTGCTTTCTCTTGAACACCCCTTAGTTACCTTCTCTAGTTTAAAAGTCTCAGCCCCATCCAGATCAATCTCCAGGTGGTGGTACAGACTACACTTTGAAAAGCAAAAATTTAGATAACTGTTCCTTTTTGTCGGGGAAACACTGGTCTCTGGCAAGGGCCAGCAAGAGAACTATGTATAATAAAATAGCTTCCATCTGATTGAATCAAGTTAAGAACTACCCAAACCTCTACAAAAGTTATGCGGTATGGCATGGATGATTGATAACTGTGTACATATATGCCATAGATTTGTCTATATCCTATGTAAATAAACCCCAAAATAACAATTGAAACTTCTGAAACAATTGTCCAAAGTGTTTATCTGCTATATAACACCCAAATACCAGCACAAATAACACGAAAGAACTGTGAACACTGTATTTCTGTCCTCCATACCTGTGCATCATGCATTTATTTGCTTTTGCTCAGCTGCTGCCCTCCCACCTGCAGTGATCCGTGAGCTGGACTTTCTCCATTGGTTCCACTACCTGGAGTCCAGCACCCTGTAGCCAATGGTACTTCTTGCCTGTCTTTAATCTCTACACGATTGGAAGAGCTAAAATAATGCACTTCAAAAAATCCTAGTGGGTGGGTCTTATAAAGTTTATATGCTTTTATTTAAAGCACTTTTTTTAAAAAAGACCATGATTTCTACTTTGTTTCCTACGTGAAGTACTGACAGAGATTCCTAACCTGAGAGAACAATCTTCAACGTGGTTCAATAACCGCTCCTAATTGCACTGGCTAGAAAAGAGATGGAAAATAAAACCAATCAAATTTTCACATTGCTTCAAATATAAAATTATTAAACATGTAGTTTTAGTATTTTTATTGAGTTCATATTCGTGATAAAATCTTGAATCCTCTGAACTCTGGGGGAACCAAAGAAAGCTTTTATCTTGGGGAAGATGGATTCAGCGTTTCTGTAGGCCTTCCATAAATATAGTTCAGTTTTTATAAAATGGAAAATTATATACATTTTATGAAATTTGGTAAAATAAACATTTTCAAATAAAGAGTGCTAAATTTGTCCATGTGTATTATTGCCTAGTTCAGAGTGTGCATGTCACTTGCTCAGGCAAGCTAATCAAAGACCTTACCTGGGATTGATGTACAAACTTGGGAAGAGAGGTTCTCTTTCTACCAAGTTTGCTAATCTGGGAGAATGTGAATCTGGCCTTTACAGTAGCCCAATAGTTCCTGCCACTTGGGAAGAGCCTACAAACTCATACGAATGTATGTGTGTATGAGGCAGGGCAGGGGGAGAGAAGGAGGAGGGAGAAGAACAGAGTGGGGGGGGGGGGGCGAGAAAAGATGAGAGGAGAGGAGAAATTTGCCAGTACTGAGCTTTTATCCCAAACAGTAAGGTCCTAATCTCTGAAACTTTTCTTTTGATCATGTGAACACACACACACACCCCGCCCCTGCAGTATACTATTCAAACTTGAAAGACAATGAACTCCCTTATTTTTGTTAATCTAGTTTGAATCAAAGAAATATTAATACACCACATCCATATAGGATATGTTGAATCCACTGGGTTGTGTTTTTTTTTAATTTTTTATTTGCTTATTTACTGAATTGCTGTTTTTTCACCTGCTCCGCTCAGTTTGGGAATGCAGCACTTGTGTTTCCGTAGCCATTCTCTCCCATCTTGTTCCATTGGGTAACAAGTATCCAGTTTTATGGGTACATTACCTTCCAGTCGAACAAAATACAACTAAAATATCTTCAAAGTATATAACAAAGAAATAATATTTTTTCTGATTCTTTCCTTTATATTAGATCCTAAAGCCAAGAGAAGAAAAGATATCTTCCTTTTCCTCTCCCAGATACTCCAAGTGCCAAGAAGATGTTGCCTGGACGGGCCCCATAACAGATGGCGAATGAATACACGTGTGTGCCAAGAAGCACGCCGGGATAAAGCCCTACCCAAAGGTACACAGAGGCCCCCAAATTTATCCTGAAGACAAACTTGGAAATATGCTTGTCAAGGTCTCTGCATGTTCCTTCTAAAAGCCATGAAGTCAAGATAAATGAGGATTCCCAAAATTGCTACTCCTGAAGTGTCTGCAAAACCTAAGAGTACTTCCTTTTTTGAAGAAGGTGACCTAACAGAGTCTGGGAGCAAAATCAGATTCCCTGAATAAACAGGAGAGAAGCAATAGAGAGGAACAATATCCTAAATCCAAGAAGTTGACTCCATCATTTAACTACATCTAAGTATTGAAGCCCTTGTTGAAGAAGAAACCCTACTGTAATGAGGGAAATTTTTAAAAAGAAAAGCATAGTAGTTGACCCTAAAATGTGTCTCCAAAATATGAATCTTCCTGTCTTACCCTTCCCTGAGAAACACAGATTGTTACATTTAAAATAACATCTTCCCATGACACCTCTCTTCCCAGCAACTCCACACGGTTAAGCCTCTCTCAACAGATGGAGTCTTGTCCTTTCTTGATCCTCATTCTCCCAGAGAGAGAGTAAATTCACTGAATCAGTCTTAGAGAGGAAAGGGAAAGTTGACGCAGTGGAATTTTTCCGGCACAGACGTCATGATGTCTCTGTTCAATAGCAGAGTCACCGGCAATACAGCCCAGTGATTACATCTTGTTCTCTAAACATGCCGGGCTCTCTCTTTGCTTCTCTCCACCGTTCCCCATTATGCCACACAGCCACCCTCTCACGTAGACAACACTCCTGCCTTCTAGAGTTCTCCTCCCTTTACTATGGTGGGAGGAACTTTCTAAAACCTTTTGGGGTTTTTTTCCCCTCAAATGAAGACAATAAAAGACTGTTCCAATGTTTCCCTAAACACTGTCCATCATGCTACAGATTTATACTTGAGAGACAGATGTAGAAAACAGCATACAAAACCAACATGACCCTTTCGTGTATGGAGCCTTTACCTCTGCCACTGAGTCGTTAGTAGCTGTGTGGCCTTCACTGTTTTATGCCTCAGTTTTCTCATTTGTAAAATGGAGAAAGCAACGATACCTCCAAGCATGTAGTTGTGGTGACATTTAGATAAATTCATACATGTAGAGTTTAAAGACTGCCTATCACGTGGGAAGGACATATAAGTGCATTCTCATCATTGCTTCCTGCACTTTCCCCTTTCGTTGCTGCCTCGGCTCTGCATTGCCCATGGGCTCCTTTTACACACACCCACACCAACGGAAGTTAAGATCCCTCCCTGGCTTGTCCCTTCAATGGGAATTTACTGCTTAACGGTCTAACGCCACGTTGGGAATTTGTGTTTGTTATAAAAATAAGTAAATAAAAGTTCACATATTTAAGAACTTTGTCTTTTCACAGATTTCAGTCCAGGATCTAGAAGCAAACCTCTACAAGTTATTTTTCAGGTGGTGTGATTAATGTCATGTCAAAGCTAGCTCAACTCTTCTGATTAAAATGGAAAGAAGGAAAGAAAAAGGAGAGAGAGAGGGTTAAAAAAAAAAGAAGGGGGAGAGAAAGAAGAAAGGAAGAAAGAACGAAGGAAGAAGGGAGGGAAGGAAGGAAGGAAGGAAAAAGGGATGGAGGAAGGAGAACTACTCTGAGGAAAATCATGAAACTACATCAAAATTCACTGTAAAACAATCCTGTCTCATATCCTATTAAACTCCATAGGGAATGACATTTGCTACAGTCAGAAAAACAGATGGTGGAAGGAGAGAGGAAAATAAAACTCTTTGAAAACTGAGAATGAAAATGCCATTGCTACCATTTTGGGTCCCTCTGACGTGTTCATATATCACATTCTAGCCTCCAAGACAGTCAGTTTCTTTATTATGTGCATGTCTTCCAGCCTAAAATAGTTCCACGGGGCTTCTAAAGTAAGAAGTGAGAGGCGTTTGGATGTGTGTTTGTGTGAGGTTGCATGTGAGCTTGTGAGTGGGACCAGAACGGGGAACAGTGGGGGTCATTCAAACCCATGAGACAGGCGGCCCGGAGTGGGTGCTTTGCCAGCAACGCAGTGATTCATCTTCCTCTCAGGCGCAAGTACATCAAGTCCTCTGTTTTGCTCTTTAGTTCACATTTGTCCTCTTTAAACCAGTGAGTCATAAGTTGGAAATATGTATGAAATAAGCAAGAAGAATATGTCACTGAGTTATTTCTGGTCATTCAATATACACATCCTAGGACATCGTGCATTTGAAAGGCAAATTTTTAAAATATGAGAGGTTTATCCAAAGCAGATAGAATTGGGGCTACAAGAAAAAGAAAAATCAGGTGCAAGAAGAAATGGAGCCTGGTAAAACGATTAGATTTCGGTGGAAAGAATAAAGTATTTCTTCATGCTCTCAAAAGGATAATTTTCTTCAGAGGAAATTGCATGAATTCTTGGTCATTCGAATTAGCAGAGAACTATCTTTGCCAAAGTTTAGTGCTGGGAAACAAATGACATTTGGACCTTTGCAAAGCTGTCCCATCTCTTGTGGCAAATAGGAGCTTCATACCTTAATGCAAACTGAATTCTTCTATTAACACCTTCCCAGCCAAAACTAGTCACCTGAGAAATCAGAGGGTTAAATAGTTGAGGAGTTTTATCGGGAGAAAATACAAACCTGAAAGCAGCCACAGAGAATTTCCGGCCTAAGAATGACCAACACACTCCATTTTCACATTTCCATCTGTTCAGTGGTTACCTGTTGAGCACCTGTCATGTGCCAGGTTGGAAGTATCCGAGGCACTGAGGACATAGGCCATTTCCTCATGGACCTTGGGTTTTATGGGTCAAGACAGGTATTTAGCAAATAATAGAAGTAATATTTGTGACAGTCACTAGTGTGAAGAGTAGCTGAGCTAAGGGCCTTGCTTGTCTGGGTTTGGGGGCAAATGTGTGATGCAGACATGAATATTTGAAATTTCGCTGAGACTCAGGGAGGTGAAGGATGAGAAGGCAAGAACAAGCAAAGGGAATGTCATTAGAAGGCCATGAGGCTAGAAGGAGGGTAAGGTTTTTGAGAAACTGAGAGAGAAGAGTGTCATTGGAGCACAAAGAGAAAGGGGGAGGCACAAGATGAGACCGGAAAGGCCAGAGGTCATAAGGGGAAAATCTTCTAGGCCATGCTGAGAACTGTGGACTTTCTCCAAAGAATAATTACAAGTCACTGGAAGCAGGGGAGTAACATGATCAGATGTGTATTTTTAAAGATAACCATCTTTTATGGAAAGAATTTAGTGGGGAGAAAGGGAGGGAAAAGAAAAAATGTTCAGGGGCTATTGAAGTACTCCAACATCTTGATCCAAGATGATGGCCATGGAAATGTACAAAAGGTTGTGATGAATTGAGAAAGTCTTGTTAAGAAGACAGTGTGATTGTTTTCATGCCCTGGAGGATAGGGCTGGATGGGAGAGAAAAAAGAATGGGAGAGGAGGATGGTGTCTGGGAACTCTCCTCTGTGAATTGTAAAACAGACTTCCTCTCTGTGTCATATGTATTCTTGTAACTTAGACACTTCCATTTTCCTATTCTTTTTGTCCCCTCTCCCCTACTAGTTTTTTTAAACATCTTTATTGGAGTATAATTACTTTACAATGTTGTGTTAGTTGCTGCTGTATAACAAAGTGAGTCAGCTATATGTATACATATATCCCCATATCCCCTCCCTCTTGCGTCTCCCTCCCACCTCCCTATCCCACCCGTCTAGGTGGTCACAAAGCTTGGAGCTGATCTCCCTGTGCTATGCAGCTGCTTCCCACTAGCTATCTATTTTACATTTGGTAGTGTATATATGTCCATGCTACTCCCTCACTTCGTCCCACCTTCCCCTTCCCCTTCCCCGTGTCCTCAAGTCCATTCTCTACGTCTGCGTCTTTATTAGCAGTTTATGTCACAATGCAATCTATAGTTGAAAGACTCTCTGGCTGGGATCCTGGCAGAACAAAGGGAGGATGGGTGTTACCCAGAGAGTGTGGCCTGAGCTGGTTGCAGTAACTGCTAGGAATGAAAAGACAGTGGGTGCATCCTCAGTTTTCTACAGAATAATTTTATTATGTTACATGGAAGCCATTTTCTCTCATAGAAGTATATGTGTAGAGGGAAGTATACGTTTATTTTCAACAGCCAAAGGGCATACACCTTATAGACATTGGTCCCTTTTTTGGCTGCCCAGCATCTGATCTTCTTCTGTATCTTTAGGTGATTTCACATCTTACAAATCTTGGTGGGTGGCATACCCTACCATAGAGGCAAAAGATGCCAGATACTCACCAACCCAGATTTCCTTGCAGCTGGGGTATGTGCACATTTCCTGGGCTGAGCTAGTCAAATGTACCCACCCTGTATTGTAAATCAGAAATTATGCAAAGAAGGGACAGCTGAAAATGTGCTCTGATGCAGGTGGTAGTGACAACATCGGTATCTGCTTCTCAGAGATGGCAGAACTAGGGTATCTAGTGTAGGTGAGACACATCAAGGTATAGATCTCAGCAGTAGTCACTGTATTTTCTCCAGAAGAGTTATAGGATGTGTTTTACGTTGTGGTTCTTGCTACATCAAATCTCAAACTCTTTGTTCTGCTTTCCCAGTGATTCTGTGAGACTCTCAATAGCCTTACAATTAATTTTCTTCCTCCATTTGTATCTGGACTTTAAACAAAAACCCTTTAGTAATGCAATAATATTTCACATCCCACTCATTGGACAGTTAACAAACTGAAGCACACTCTAGATAGTTTAGATAGCACATGTAGAGAGTTAATTTAGCAGTCTGTTATTATATATTTCAGATGATTGGTATCTTCATTCAGAAGTCTCAGTTTTTGTTATTTGTTGTATTTTATTACTTCCTTAACTTTATAAAAACATATGCTTTTCCCTAAATACACAAATACGGGCCTTTGAGAAGATAATGAGTAGAGATGAGACTTCAAACTCTCAAGCAATAATGTGACTCTGCCAGCTGGCATCTTCTCGATATCCATGCCACCAGGTAGGCTCCCACTGACACTGCCGATGTAGAGACTAGCCCCTTGCACCTCCTGTCAGAACCCAGAAGGCACATGACCTCAGAAGGGATGCTAGCCAAAGACAACACAGGAGCAGCAACGAAGGGAGAAGATTTAATATTACCACAAGCCAAAATGGAGCAGACCAAAAGTATGTAATTCCAGGCTCCAATTCCCACACATTCCTCAAATGATTCTCTTTGGGTATAACAAAAAAAGATCCACCAGGGAGCTGGATACACTCCTTCATCAGGAGTCTACCCCAGCCTGATAATCCTGCAAGCAATTTCACAAAGGTGTCAGCGTCCCAGGGAGCCTCCAGCATGACCCTGCATTGTTAATAGCTCTCATCCTCCCACTTCCTTCTTAGCAAGGCAGCCTCTGAAAGGATTTGGCAGAGCTCCATGGACAAAGTTCCGGCTCCATATTTTAAAGGCAGTCTTTTTTTTAATTGAAGTATAGTTGATTTATAACATCGTGTTAGTTTCAGATGTACAGGCAAAGTAATACAGTTGTATCTATTTTTTCAGGATATTTTCCATTATAGGTCATTATAAGATATTGAATACGGTTCTCTGTGCTATACAGTAAATCACTGTTGCTGATCTATTTCACTTATAATTTGTAAATATCTGTTAATCCCATTCTCCTAGTTTATCTGTCCCCACCTCCCTTTCCTCTTTGGTAACCACAAGTTTGTTTTCTACATCTGTGAGTCTGTTTCTGCTTTGTATATAGATTCATTTGTATTATTTTTTTAGATTCCACATATAAGTTATATCACATAATATTTGTCTTTCTCTGTCTGACTGACTTCACTTAATATGATATTCTCTAGGCCCATCCATGTTGCTGCAAATGGCAATATTCATTCTATTTTATGGCTGAGTAATATTCCATCATGTACATATACCACATCTTCTTTATCCAATCATCTGTTGATTGTCACTTGGGTTGCTTCCATGTCTTGGCTATTGTAAATAGTACTGCAATGAACACTGGGGTGAATGTATCTTTTTAAATTAGAGTTTTCATCTTTTCTGGATACATGCCCAGGAGTGGGGATTACTGGATCGTATGATAGCCCTATTTTTATTTTATTTTACTTTTTTTTTAGAAGAAATGCACAAGATGATTTATAACAATAGTATGCATAATAGCTAAAAACAGTACAAATTTAAGAACTCATCAGCAGTAGAACAGATAAATACATTGTGGTATATTACTACTAATAGAATATCATACAGCATTAAAAATTGTCAAACTCCTGCTATGCACAATAATGTGGATAAACCTCACAAATACAATGTTGAGTGAAAGATGTTGGACACCTAAGGTTAAGTTTATATAAAGATTGCATTTACACTGCATTCAAAACTAGGAAAATTAATCTATATAATTAAAAGTCAGGTCAATAGTTACTGTGGTAGAGAGAATAATGCCCTCCCTAAAGATACCTATGTCCTAATCCTTAGAACTGTGAATATTTTTCCTTACCTAGCAAAAGGAACTTTGCACGTATGATTAAGTTAAGGACTTTGAGATGGAGAGATTATCCTGGTTTATCTGGGTGGGCCCAGTATAATCATGAGGCTTATAAGAGGGAAACAGGAGGAGTCCAAGTTAGAATAAGGAAATGTGATAATAGAACCAGAGATTGGGATAATGAGTTTTGAAGATGGAAGAAGGGGTCACAATCCAAGGAAAGCAGAAGCTAGGCTCCAGAAGCTAGAAAAAGTAAGGCAATGGTTTCTCCCCTAAAGCCTCTAGAAGATAGCCTTATTTTTAGTGTTTTAAGGAACCTCCATACTGTTTTCCATAGTGGCTGCGCTAATTTACATTCCCACCAACAGGGTAGGAGGGTTTCCTTTTCTCCACATGCCGTTCAGCATTTATTACCCGTAGACTTTTTGATGATGGCCATTCTGACTGGTGTGAGGTGATACCTCACTGTGGTTTTGATTTGCATTTCTCTAATAATTAGTGATGCTGAGCACCCTTCCATGTGTTAAATGCAGTCTTTTACTCTTTGCAGTCAAATCTATTTCTACTAACTAGAAACCTCCTGATATTCCATTAGCTTTAGCTCCAACGCCTACTCAGTGTCAGAGGCACTTGAGGGCTCCACACTGACCTCAGAGTTAGTGGCAATGGCATTGCTGAGGCTCAGGAAGCAACAGGAGTGGAATGAGAGCAGAGACTGGGAGCTCAGTAGGGTCACCCCTGCTAGAAGAGACCAAAACAGGGATGGCAGCTCTAACACTCCCTTCCTAGGCGATTCCTGATTCTCCTCTAATTCCATGACTTCAGCTCTCATCTGAAAATAGCCAAATGTATATTTCCAGCATGGATTTCTCCCTTAAACTCCAGAATCATACACCCACCTGCTTACTGGACATATACACTTGGATGTCTAACAAGTAGGAAAACTTAAAATGAGCAAAAACAAATTCTTGATACCCGGATACCCTCCCCTAACATGCTTATCCTCTAGTCATACCCATCGCAGTTAATGGCACTTCCATTCCACCAGTTGCTCGGTCCAAAAATTCAGACTTTACACACAAATCATCAAGAAATCTTGTCAACTCTATCCTTGAAATATATCCTGAATTTGACAAGTGCTCATCTCTCTCACCACCCACCTTATACAAACTGCCACATGTTCACAGGACCAACTTCAGTAACCTCTTAATTGGTTACTCAGTCAATTTTTTCCTCCCCCGCTCAACTGTCACTAAGCCCATTCAGTTTCACTTAACAAAATTCAACCTTAAGACTGAGGTCGCTGATGATCAAAACTCTCCTGTGTTTTCTTTAAAGCAAAAGAGATCATGTATTTTTTTTAAATAAAGGCAGAACTATCAATTTGATTCCAGCTACATGATGCCTTATTGTTCAAATTAGTAAATACCTTATAAGCAGTAGGGTGAATCAAATAGAACTCTTTTTATTAATTTTTATTGGAGTATAGTTGCTTTACAATGTTGTTAGTTTCTGCTGTACAGCAAAATGAATCAGCTACACATATACATATATCCTCCCTTTTTTGGATTTCCTTCCCGTTTAGGTCACCACAGAGCATTGAGTAGAGTTCCCTGTGCTGTACAGTAGCTTCTCATTAGTTATCTATTTTATACATAGTATCAATAGTATATATATGTCAAGCCCAATTTCCCAATTCATCCCACCCCCCTTCCCCCTTGGTATCCGTACATTTGTTCTCTACATCTGTCTCTACTTCTGCTTTGCAAATAAGATCATCTGTACCATTTTTCTAGATTCCACATATATGCGTTAATAGACAATATTTGTTTTTCCTCTTTCTGACTTACTTCACTCTGTATGACAGTCTCTAGGTCCATCCACGTCTCTGCAAATGACCCAATTTTGCTCCTTTTTATGGCTGAGTAATATTCCATTGTATATATGTACTACATCTTCTTTATCCATTCATCTGTCAATGGACATTTAGGTTGCTTCCAAGGCCTAGCTATTGTAAGTAGTGCTGCAGTGGACATTGGGGTGCATGTGTCTTTTTGAATTATGATTTTCTCAAGGCATATGCCCAGGAGTGGGATTGCTGGGTCACATGGTAGTTCTATTTGTAGTTTTTTAAGGAACCTCCATGCTGTCCTCTATAGTGGCTATACCAATCTACATTCCCACCAACAGTGTAGGAGGGTTCCCTTTTCTCCACACCCTCTCCGGCATTTATTGTTTGTAGATTTTTTGATGATGGCCATTCTGACTGGTGTAAGGTGATACCTCACTGTAGTTTTGACTTGCATTTCTCTAATAATTAGTGATGTTGAGCATCTTTTCACGTGTTTGTTGGCAACCTGTATGTCTTCTTTGGAGAAATGTCTCTTTAGGTCTTCCGCCCATTTTTTTGATTGGGTTGTTTGTTTGTTTTTGATATTGAGCTGCATGAGCTGTTCTCCTATGGTTTTATATCTCAGAGTAAAATCTGAAGTTTTATTATGAGTCACAAGGCTCCCCTTGATGTGGTCCTGTATCTTCTCACCCACTCCTTACCTTACCATTTCTTTCTCTCTCTTTCCGCTCTAGGTACACTGGCCTCCTTGCTTTTTCTCGTACCTACCACACACCCTCCTAACTTGAGGTTCTTTGCATACTGTTGTTACATCTTTCTGAAATGCTCATTTCCAAATTATAACCTGTAACTTCCCTCACTTCTTTCAGGACCTTCCCTTGTACCCACATAAAACGGCCTCCTCATCAAGTAACTCCGTACTCTCTCATTATGCTTTATTTTCCGTTGTCCCACTTGCCTCCATATTTTTTGCTTATGTGTCTATTTTCTGTTGCTTCCACCAGATCGTACTTAATGTAAACGAACCCTGCTTATTTGATTCACTGCCACATCCCAACACTGATGATAATGTCCAACCATAGCAAAAGTATGAATAAGAAGAGATCTCTGAAGGAACCATGATATTTGAGGATTTAAAGAATAATAATAAGAGAAGTTCGTAAAGAAAACTGAGTAGTCTCCAAAGAGGAGGCAAGTAAACCAGAAGCGCTGGTGACACTGAAGCCACAGGAAGCAACTATTTTGAGGAGGAGGAAGTGGGTAGCACAGTGAACTGTTACAGATGAGTGGCCAGTGAAGTGTGGGGAGAGCAGGGAGAGCGGTAAAGAATCAGGTTAAGCAAGGAGAGGGTTTCAAAAAAATAGATGGTGATCAGCAATGTCAAACATTGCTTATGAATTAAGTAAGATCAAATGGTCCTGAGTTTGTAAAACAGAGATCTCTGTAACTTTAATAAGAGAGGTGAAGATGAGAGTCTAACTGGAGTGGTCCAATCAGAAGCAAAGAAAGAAGGAAAGGAAATAATGAGCACAGAAAACTGTGTGCAGTAGGATGTACAGTCACCTGGGGGCATTTTTTTTCTTTTTCAGATGGAAGAGTTTACTCCATCTTTCTATGCAGATGAAAATAATCTAGTGGACAAAGAAAATCGGTCATATAGTAAAAAGAGAGAATAGCCCAAATAATACTTTGAGTATTGAATTTCATTTCCTCTTGACTACTCAAAGACATTATTCCTGTCCTTGTCCTTGTTTGAAGACCAGGCTTTTGTAATCCATTAAAAATTCAAAATAACCCCACCCAAGCTTGCCATCCTCCTTTTAATCTGCCTTTTCTCCTTTTATGATATGTGAACAATTGTAAATCCTGTACACAATAAGACAGGATTGATGTATAACCCAGTTTATACACTAAGCATATATGAAGCATGCTGATATTTTCAATTTCATTTAAAAGAAATGCTGCTTAAGACAACTGGTCCTGGTTGCAAAACACCAATGCAGGGTCTGACAACAGAAAGGGAGTAGCTGATGTGGAGTTAAGGACAGAATCTTTGGAAATGAGTAGATCAAGGATTTGAGAGACCAGTGGGACGGAAATAAACTCAGGAGAGGTATATTGAAATCACCAAGAGTTTGGCAGGATTAATGTCAACACAAGAGAAGCAGTGAGCCAAGTGCTAAATCTGAAAGAATTGAGGTGATGTGGTCCAAGCGTCTCTGGATGGCTGCCAGAGAGAGACCTGTTTGTCAGGCTTCAATGGAGTTGAGCATCTTTACTCTGTGTGCTACCCCTGGGTGACTACAACAGCTCCTACCACTTTAATTGTCAATTTTATGTTAATGGCTCATAAGAATATATTTCAGTGTTGCTCTGTCCTCTGAACCCCAGACTCACATAGCTATCTACTTAAACAACATCTTCACTGACTCTCCCACAAGCCCCCAAATTAAATACATCCAAAATTAAAGAAATCTCTCATCCCTTCCTGGTTGCTTGAGAAAGAAATCTCAATTTCTCTCTCTCTCTCACCCCACACATCTGTAAATCACAAATCCCTAATGATTCAAGCTCCCATATATCTCTCATCTAGCCCACTTCTCCACAGTCTTCTGTCACAACTCTACTTCAAGAGCCCATAATTTCTTGCCTCATTTCTGTAGCAACGTCCTCATGCGTACTCCTGTCTCCTTTCTCCACCCTGGTCTCCAAAGGAAGATGGATTAGAGGGAGAAATGACTAGAAGGAGAGTTCACTTATCGGACCTTTATTTTTGTTATCATTCTTGCTACCCAAATTTTCAATATTTCCTATTTAAGAGAAATGCCCCACAGCAACTGAAGGAGGACAAAGTTTTTTTTCTCCCCATCTTCCAGTGCCTAAGGCATTGGCATGCAGTTTAGGGTAGGCTGATTTGACACTCACACTCAGGGTTTTGAATATGGAGTAAATAATGTGAAGGGACAGCTAGTGGCATTCAAAAACAGCAGAGGCCAGGGGCCAGGGTGTTGGCAGGACCAAATGTGAGAATGGTGCTTTTTTTCAGCAGGGCCAGTGCTAGCAGTGACATCCTAAACAGTCTGTTCTGATACTTCACCTTGGCTGTGTCCCCAGCTGACTAGACCCCATTGGTTCCCATGCATTTTCTGAACACGTTCTCCAACTAGCCTGTTGATTCTCTAAGTATTCCCAAACCTGTATGAAATATTCTCTTCTGCTTGAGCTGGCCAAATAGTCATTTTCCATTGCTTACCATGAAAACTCTGACTGACACAGACTAGTTAAGAGGTTGTTGTGATAATTTGGGATAAAAGAGGATGGTGGCCTGAATTCAAGCAAGGATGTCATGATGGAAAGGAGAAGAGAGGGTGGAAAAATAGGAGTTAAAATTCATAGGAATTTATCGAATGGTAGGATAAAGAGATGAAAGAGTCACAGAGGACAGTCTTTAGCCTGGATAAATGAGATGTTTTCAGTACTTCCAGACACAATGAAAAAGAGAGAAATAATAATAATAAAGGGGTTGGGCAGATGAGGAAGGGGGTATATTCGTGGTGATGGAAGTAATTACCGTTTTATAAAAGTTGAGTTTGAGTCTTTAAGATGATATTATGGGAGACATAGAGCAGACAGATGGATAGAAGTATGAATCTGTGGGAAAATGTCAAGGATAAAGATAGAGAATTGAAGTCATCAGGAACTGAAATCATGAGAGGAAATGAGATCACTCTGGAAGAGTTCACAGCATGAGAACAGTGGGTCGAGGATGGACATCTGGAGAATACCATAATTTAAGAGATGAGCTTAGGAAGAAAAGCCTAGAAAATAAATCACATCATTTTGGACCACAGTTCCTTTCTTGATGAGATGGTATGACTTCAATTACTCTTTCTAGTTTCCCTGGACACGTAGAGCCCCTTGAAAATCATTTGCTTGTCCTTGGCAGCTCCTTCTCGATGAGTAACAATTTCAAATAATTATCACCTGCCTCAAGTTTCTAACCCAAGATCCAGGACCTACACTCTTTGCTGGCAACCTCTACCTGCAAGGTTTGAAAAATAACACACCCCTCTACACTGCAGACAATTCTTTCAGAGGGCAAACCTCTAAAAGAAGCACAAAGAAGGGACTAGCTATCTGTCACTAACACTCCCATATAGATCTATTCTATATGTGGGCTTTCTCTATTTTCCCCCAAGGCCACCCTGATTGTATGGATTTTAAAGAAACAGAGCCCTATTCCAGCCACCCAATTAGGATTTACTTGACCAACAAGGGACTCTACCAGCTCCTTCCTTGGCTTTTAACCCTATTTTGATCTTTGTTGCCTCAGGTCAAACTGATACCACTGGGTAAAGATGCAGGCTGTGTTGACATAAAAAACCGCTTACAGTTAACCACCTTTCCAGCTTCCTCTTAGTTTCCACTGGCCTCCTAGGATTTAACTATTGCCGCAACATAGCTAGCTTTAATTGATGCACAAGAGGTGATAAGAAGGAAAATAAATCTAGGTTCAATTTTTCCATCTTTCCCTGTCTTAGGGTGGAGGAAGGATGAAGAAAGGATTGTATTCCATAGATCTATGACGGTTAATTTTATGCGTCAAACTGACTGGACTGTGAAATACCCAGATAGCTAGTAAACATTATTTCTGGATGTATCTGTGAGGGTATTTCCAGAAGACATTAGCATTTGAATCAGCAGACTGAGTGAAGAAGATTGCTTTCACTGATGCAGGTGGGCATCATCCAATCTGTTAAGAGCCTGAATAGAACAAAAAAGCAGAGGAAGGGCAAATGCGCTTCCTGCTTGATCTGGGACATCCATCTCCACCCATGGGAGATGATCTGGGACATCCATCTCCACCCATGGGAGATGATCTGGGACATCCATCTCCACCCATGGGAGATGATCTGGGACATCCATCTCCACCCATGGGAGATGATCTGGGACATCCATCTCCACCCATGGGAGATCCTGGTTCTTAGGCCTTCAGGTTTGGACTGGAACTGTACCACTGAGCCTCGAGCTTATGGATGGCAGATTCTGGGATTTCTTCTTAATAACTGGCTCATCGGAGGGGAGTTCCCTGGTGCCTAGTGGTTAGGTTCCCGGGCTTTCACTGTCATGGCCCAGGTTCAATCCCTGGTCAGGGAACTAAGATCTCGTAAGCTGTGCAGCACAGCCAAAGAGGAAAAAAAAATTGTCTCATTGGCTCATATGAGCCAATCTCCGAAAATAAATCTCTTTCTCTCTCTCTATGTGTGTGTGTGTGTGTGTGTGTGTGTGTGTATATATATATATATATATATATATATATATATATATATATACCCTGTTGGTTCTGTTTCTCTGGAGAACCCTGACTAATAAGGACCAAGATAGGACAGGAAATTCCTAACCAATGCAACAGGAAAAAATAAGAAAGAAAATAATAAGCCAAGTATAAATTCATAGGACTATGCTACAATTTAGATGACGCAAACACAAGTAAGAATATCAAGTTCAAGGTATGCAGAGATTAAAATAAAGGTTCAAGTCACAGAGGTAAGAGTTAGGTTAGAAACAAGACTGTTGGGAGAGGAAGGAGTCCTGGGGATTGGCGAAAACTAGCAAAATGTTTATAATTTATATAAAGATGTAGGGGAAGGTTTGACTAGCTTAAAAGCCAAGGGAATGGGAAGTAGCATCAGTGAAACTTTGGACAACATAAAAAGAAGAGGAGAAAGCAAAAAGATTGAGCAGAAGCTGTGTGAAAGTTAGATTTTAAAAAGGAATGGGAGGTATTCCCTAGCAGTCCAGTGGTTAGGACTCTGCGCTCTCATTGCCGACGGCCCAGGTTAAATCCCTGGTCAGGGAACTAAGATCCCACAAGCCGTGAGGTGTGGCCAAAAAAAAAAAAAAAAAAAAGTAATGGGAGAGGGGCTTTAAGAAGGTCAAGGAAGAAAGAAAGTATGTTTGTATCAACTGACACCAATGAAGAGAAAGAATAAGTTAATAAGTTAATAACTGAACTAGGTCCACTGATTTGACAAGCCATCTATGTCCTTGTCAATAGCTGTGTCTATACAGTGATGAAGGTAGAAAGCAGAAATCAGTGGTTTGTCAAGTAGACAAAAGAAGAGGAATTGCCAAGAAAAAGCAAACACTATATTTTCAACAACTGTAGCTGTAAAGACAAAAATAATAAAATGATAGCTAAAAGGAACAAAACTGAGTTATTTGTAGTGAGGTGGATGGACCTAGAGACTGTCATACAGAGTGAAGTAAGTCAGAAAGAGAAAAACAAATACTATATGCTAACACATATATATGTAATCTTAAAAAGAAAAAAAAAATGGTCATGAAGAACCTAGGGGCAAGACGGGAATAAGATGCAGACCTACTAGAGAATGGACTTGAGGATACAGGGAGGGGAAGGGTAAACTGGGACAAAGTGAGAGAGTGGCTGGGACACGTATACACTACCAAACGTAAAATAGATAGCTAGTGGGAAGCAGCCGCATAGCACAGGGAGATCAGCTCGGTGCTTTGTGACCACCTAGAGGGGTGGGATAGAGAGGGTGGGAGGGAGGGAGATGGAGGAGGAAAGAGATATAAGGATATATGTATATGTATAGATGATTCACTTTGTTATAAAGCAGAAACTAACACACCATTGTAAAGCAATTATACTCCAATAAAGACGTTAAAAAAAAATAAATAAATAAAAGGAGATAGAAGCTAATGTTTCAGTTTTTTTTCTTTTCAGAGATTTGAGCAGTGAATATGTTTTTCTATTATGTGACAAATATGAAATCCAACTTGAATTGCTTAAACAACAAAGAGAATTTATTGACTCTCTAAAGTAAAATGATCCAGAAGTAGAGTCAGCTTTAAGAATGTTTTGATAAGTTTCTGCTGCTCTAGTGAAAACTAGTCACTGGAGTCAGCAATGGGATCAGCTTCCTTGGGACCTCATGGTTTCCCCAATGAGAGACTGCTGGTGAGAGAAGGGAAAAGGAGGGCAAAGATTCAGGGAGAAAACCAAAAGGGATTCCATTACAGTCCACACCTTTGGTTACAGCAACCGGCATCCAAATACACCTTTCATCCAAGATGCACACTTTCAAAAATACTGATGCCTGTGTGAAATATACTTCCTGCTTCCCCAAATGAACTCAAAAGCCTTTCTGGTTACTTCATCTAAGACGATCCCAGGGCCTCTATGTCAGGGGCAATCTTTTCCAAGAGGAAGTATTCAAGTACCTACAGCAACTGAGCAGCTGTCCACAACATAATATCCAGAACCTACTAGTGGAGGGAGGAATGGGATCATCACAATAAAACCTCCCACTTGGGGAAAAAGGAGAATCGAAGTCAACGGTGGTCTCTACTCATCATTAAATGGAACAGTTCCTAGGACAGCTTTCTGGGGAGTTTCACTCCGTTTCTCTCCATTGTAACATCAGAGATGGACAGTGGAATGGCTGCTTCGTCTGACAGCTGACTGCTTTAGCAGTCAACATTCTCACAGTGTGAATTTGGGGTCTATGAATAGATGGGGGTTGAACAAATATAGGCTATGTTTAGCCAGGCTTGGTTGGATTTTATTGGTAATACTGCTCTCTAAGGAAACTGAGAAAGATTCTTACCAATTTGTTTCTGCTCCATAACAGGGCTAGTAGTTAAAGCCATAGATGTTATCTAGTTAGAGTTGTTAAACCCAGACCTGGGCCCAGGAGTTTCTGTTTCCTAGTAGCCCAGGTTTGGTTTCTCCCATACTCCTAGCCCTCAGTATAATAGTTTCCACCCAAAACCACAGAACTGACAAGACAAATATAATGGGCCCCTTGCCTCCTGGTGGGGACCCAAGAAGGCTCAACAGAGGACCTGGGAAGAAGATTGGTAAATCAGGCCCTTCCTGTACTCTAAATTTATCTCTTACTAAGTCCTTTCCCTCCCTGCTTGTTTATATTAACCTGAGCTTGGGGTCAGGAATTTGGTATTTCCAACCCTACCAGAAACCAGATAATCAGATTTCATGTTATGTTTGATACCAGTCTGCAGGCAGAAGACATTCCTTAACAAAATATCTTCTCTCCTCTCGACTTCCAGGAGGCCTAATTTTGAAAGAAGCCACACAGGTTCACAAAATCAGAAATTAACAGCTTTGGAAGTTGCAATAAAACAATAAGTGTGGGGAACAATTAAGTAATGCCACTATAATATTCAAAAAGGAAAAATGGAAGACTTGGTAAAGCAGGAATTATTCAAAGGAGAAATATCCTCTCATTGAAAGAAGAGATAAATCTAAAGTAAAGTGGTAGGGATTATCTTCAGGTAGCAGAAAGACATCACATATTGCAACATATTAATTAATTAATTAATAATCCAGATTGTATTTTACATTAACTATCACCACTGCCTGCATTTCCAAAGTCAACCTCTCTTGCCTGGAAACAGACTTCTCTTGGATTTTATTTCAATTGAAATTTTTATTCAGATAATTGTAGATTCACATGAAGTTGTTTAAAAAAAAAGAGATAAATTGTACACTTTAACCGGTTTCTCCAACAGTGATTTTTTTTTAATTATAGTGGAATATGGTGGCCAGGATATTTACACTGATACAATCCATCACCTCTCTTAGATTTTGAAACCAATGGAAAACAATGAAATTGATTCATAATTTAGAAGGGAAAACAAAGTTCAATTGAGGAAGTGTTTGTCTGATGGCCTCTATTGCTTTTGAGGGAAAGAGTCATCTTTAGATAATGAAGTATGTGGGGAAAATTGGGGAGAAAGAAGTTTGCAGTAAAACATACTGAGAAATATCAGGATTTTTCAAGAAAATACTTGCGACGGCTTGAAGATGGCGGAAGAGTAAGACGCGGAGATCGCCTTCCTCCTCACGGATACACCAGAAATACACCTACACATGGAACAACTCCTACAGAACACCTACTGAAGGCTGGCAGAAGATCTCAGACCTCCCAAAAGGCATGAAATACCCCACGTACCTGGGTAGGGCAAAAGAAAAAAACAAAAAACAGAGACAAAAGAATAAGGACGGCAGCTGCACCAGTGGGAGGGAGCTGTGAAGGAGGAAAAGTTTCCACACACTAGGAAGCCCCTTCGCGGGCGGAGACTGCGGGAGGCGGAGGGGGGAGCTTCGGCACCGCGGAGGACTGCACAGCGACGGGTGCGGAGGGCAGAGCGGGGAGATTCCCGCACAGAGGATCGGTGCCGACCGGCACTCACCAGCCCGAGAGGCTTGTCTGCTCACCCACCGAGGCGGGCGGGGCTGCGAGCTGAGGCTCCGGTTTCGGTTTCGGACAGAGCGCAGGGAGAGGACTGGGGTTGGTGGCTTGAACATAGCCTGAAGGGATTAGTGAACCACGGCTGGCCGGGAGGGAGTCCGGGGAAAAGTCTGCACCTGCCGAAGAGGAGAAGAGGCTTTTTCTTCCCTGTTTCCTGGTGCGCGAGAAGAGGGGTTTAAGAGCGCTGCTTAAAGGAACTCCAGACACGGGCGCGAGCCGCGGCTAAAAGCGCGAACCCCAGAGACAGGCGCGAGCCGCGGCTAAAAGCGCGAACCCCAGAGACGGGCGCGAGCCGCGGCTAAAAGCGCGGACCCCAGAGACACACGGGAGACGCTAAGGCTGCTGCTGCCGCCACCAAGGGGCCTGTGTGCGAGCACAGGTCACTCTCCACACCCCTCTTCCGCGAAGCCTGTGCAGCCCGCCACTGCCAGGTTCCCGGGATCCAGGGACAACTTCCCCGGGACAACGCACGGCGGGCCTCAGGCTGGAGCAACGTCATCCCGGCCTCTGCCGCCGCAGGCCCGCCCCGCACGCAGTGCCCCTCCCTCCCCCCACCCACCCCCGGCCTGAGTGAGCCGGAGCCCCCGAATCAGCGGCTCCTTTAACCCCGTCCTGTCTGAGCAAAAAAGAGACGCCCTCCAGCGACCTACACGCAGAGGCAGGGCCAAATCCAAAGCTGAGCTCCTGTGAGCTGTGAGAACAAAGAAGAGAAAGGGAAATCTCTCCCAGCAGCCACAGAAGCAGCGGATTAAAGCTCCACAATCAACTTGATATACCCTGCATCTGTGGAATACCTGAATAGACAAGGAATGATCCCAAATTGAAGAGGTGGACTTTAGGAGCGAGATCTATGATTTTTTTCCCTTTTCCTCTTTTTGTGAATGTGTACGTGTATGCTTCTGTGTGAGATCTTGTCTGTATAGTCTTGCTTCCACCATTTGTCCTAGCGCTCTATCCGTCCATGGTTTTTTTTAAAAACTTTTTTTCTTAATAATTAATTTTAATTGTAATAACTTTATTATACTTTACCTTCTTTCTTTCTTTCCTTCCTTCCCTCCCTCCTTTAGACAACGAATCACCCGAAATTGAGGAGGTGGTCTCTGAGAGCAAGATTTATGATTTTTTTCCCCCTTTACCTCTTTTTGTGAGGGTGTATGTGTATGCTTCTGTGTAAGATTTTCTCTGTATAGCTTTGCTTCCAACATTTGTCCTAAGGTTCTATCCGTCCCTTTTTTTTTCTAAATATTTTTTAATTCAATAACTATATTATACTTTATTTTATTTTTACTGTATCTTCTTTCTTTCTGTCTTTTTTCCTTCTTTCCCTCCTTCCTTCCTTCCTCCCTCCCTCCCTACCTCCTTTCTTTCCTTCTTTGCTTCTTTCTTCCTTCCTTCCTTTCCTCCTTTCCTTCTTTCTTTACTCATATTTCTACTAATTCTCTCTACATTTTCTCCCTTTTATTCTGAGCCGTGTGGATGAAAGGCTCTTGGTGCTCCAGCCAGGAGTCAGGGCTCTGCCTCTGAGGTAGGAGAGCCAACTTCAGGTCACGGGTGAACAAGAGACCTCCCAGCTCCACATAATGTTAAATGGCGGAAGTCTCCCAGAGATCTCCATCTTAACACCAGCACCCAGCTTCACTCAATGACCAGCAAGCCACAGTGCTGGACAACCTATGCCAAACAACTAGCAAAACAGGAACACAACCCCATCCATTAGCAGAGAGGCGGCCTAAAATCATAATAAGGCCACAGACACCCCAAAACACACCACCAGACGTGAACCTGCCCACTAGTGAGACAAGATCCAGCCTCATCCACCACAACACAGGCACTAGTCCCCTCCACCAGGAAGCCTACACAACCCACTGAAACAACCTTAGCCACTGGAGACAGACATCAAAAACAACGGGAACTACAAACCTGCAGCCTGCAAAAAAGGAGACCCCAAACACAGTAAGATAAGCAAAATGAGAAGACGGAAAAACACACAGCAGATGAAGGAGCAAGATAAAAATGCACCAGACCTAACAAATGAAGAGGAAATAGGCAGTCTACCTGAAAAAGAATTCAGAATAATGATAGTAAGGATGATCCGAAATCTTGGAAATAGAAATGACAAAATGCAAGAAACAGTTAACAAGGACCTAGAAGAAATAAAGATGAAACAAGCAACGATGAACAATGCAATAAATGAAATTAAAAATACTCTAGAAGGGATCAATAACAGAATAACTGAGGCAGAAGAACGGATAAGTGACCTGGAACATAAAGTAGTGGAAAACTACTGCAGAGCAGAATAAAGAAAAAAGAATGAAAAGAACTGAGGACAGTCTCAGAGACCTCTGGGACAACATTAAACGCACCAACATTCGAATTATAGGGGTTCCAGAAGAAGAAGAGCAAAAGAAAGGGACTGAGAAAATATTTGAAGAGATTATAGTTGAAAACTTCCCTAATATGGGAAAGGAAATAGTTAATCAAGTCCAGGAAGCACAGAGTCCCATACAGGATAAATACAAGGAGAAATACACCAAGACACATATTAATCAAACTGTCAAAAATTAAATACAAAGAAAGCATATTAAAAGCAGCAAGGGAGGAGGGAGGGAGACGCAAGAGGGAAGACATATGGGAACATATGTATATGTATAGCTGATTCACTTTGTTATAAAGCAGAAACTAACACACCATTGTAAAGCAATTATAACCCAATAAAGATGTTTAAAAAAAAAAAAAAAGCAGCAAGGGAAAAACAACAAATAACACACAAGGGAATCCCCATAAGGTTAACAGCTGATCTCTCAGCAGAAACTCTGCAAGCCAGAAGGGAGTGGCAGGACATACTGAAAGTGATGAAGGAGAAAAACCTGCAACCAAGACTACTCTACCCAGCAAGGATTTCATTCAGATTTGATGGAGAAATTAAAAGCTTTACAGACAAGCAAAAGCTGAGAGAGTTCAGCACCACCAAACCAGCTTTAAAACAAATGCTAAAGGAACTTCTCTAGGCAAGAAACACAAGAGAAGGAAAAGACCTATAATAACGAACCCAAAACAATTTAGAAAATGGGAATAGGAACATACATATCGATAATTACCTTAAATGTAAATGGACTAAATGCTCCAACCAAAAGACACAGATTGGCTGAATGGATACAAAAACAAGACCCATATATATGCTGTCTACAAGAGACCCACTTCAGACCTAGAGACACATACAGTCTGAAAGTAAGGGGATGGAAAAAGATATTCCATGCAAATGGAAACCAAAAGAAAGCTGGAGTAGCAATTCTCGTATCAGACAAAATAGACTTTAAAATAAGGACTATTAAAAGAGACAAAGAAGTACACTACATAATGATCAAGGGATCGATCCAAGAAGAAGATATAACAATTGTAAATATATATGCACCCAACATAGGAGCACCTCAATACATAAGGCAAATACTAACAGCCATAAAAGGGGAAATTGACAGTAACACATTCATAGTAGGGGACTTTAACACCCCACTTTCACCCATGGACAGATCATCCAAAATGAAAATAAATAAGGAAACACAAGCTTTAAATGATACATTAAACAAGATGGACTTAATTGATATTTATAGGACATTCCATCCAAAAACAACAGAATACACATTTTTCTCAAGTGCTCATGGAACATTCTCCAGGATAGATCATATCTTGGGTCACAAATCAAGCCTTGGTAAATTTAAGAAAATTGAAATCATATCAAATATTTTTTCTGACCACAGCGTCATGAGACTAGATATCAATTACAGGAAAAGATCTGTAAAAAATACAAACACATGGAGGCTAAACAATACACTACTTAATAATGAAGTGATCACTGAATAAATCAAAGGGAAATAAAAAAATACCTAAAAACAAATGACAGTGGAGACACAACGACCCAAAACCTATGGGATGCAGCAAAAGCAGTTCTAAGGGGGAAGTTTATAGCAATACAAGCCCACCTTAAGAAGCGGAAAACATCTCGAATAAACAACCTAACCTTGCACCTCAAGCAATTAGAGAAAGAAGAACAAAAAAACCCCAAAGCTAGCAGAAGGAAAGAAATCATAAAAATCAGATCAGAAATAAATGAAAAAGAAATGAAGGAAACAATAGCAAAGATCAATAAAACTAAAAGCTGGTTCTTTGAGAAGATAAACAAAATAGATAAACCATTAGCCAGACTCATCAAGAAGAAAAAGGAGAAGACTCAAATCAATAGAATTAGAAATGAAAAAGGAGAAGTAACAACTGACACTGCAGAAATAAAAAAAAAATCATGAGAGATTACTACAAGCAACTCTATGCCAATAAAATGGACAATCTGGAAGAAATGGACAAATTCTTAGAAATGCACAACCTGCCAAGACTAAATCAGGAAGAAATAGAAAACATGAACAGACCAATCACAAGCACTGAAAGTGAAACTGTGATTAAAAATCTTCCAACAAGCAAAAGCCCAGGACCAGATGTCTTCACAGGTGAATTCTATCAAATGTTTAGAAAAGAGCTAACACCTGTTCTTCTCAAACTCTTCCAAAATATAGCAGAGGGAGGAACACACCCAAATTCCTTCTACGAGGCCACCATCACCTTGATACCAAAACCAGACAAGGATGTCACAAAGAAAGAAAACTACAGGCCAATATCACTGATGAACATAGATGCAAAAATCCTCAACAAAGGACTAGCAAACAGAATCCAACAGCACATTAAAAGGATCATACACCATGATCAAGTGGGGTTTATTCCAGGAATGCAAGGATTCTTCAATATACGCAAATCTATCAATGTGATAAACCATATTAACAAACTGAAGGAGAAAAACCATATGATTATCTCAATAGATGCAGAGAAAGCTTTCGACAAAATTCAACACCGATTTATGATAAAAACCCTGCAGCAAGTAGGCATAGAGGGAACTTTCCTCAACATAATAAAGGCCATATATGACAAGCCCACAGCAAACATCATCCTCAATGGTAAAAAACTGAAAGCATTTCCACTAAGATCAGGAACAAGACAAGGTTGCCACTCTCACCACTCTTATTCAACATAGTTTTGGAAGTTTTAGCCACAGCAATCAGAGAAGAAAAGGAAATAAAAGGAATCCAAATCGGAAAAGCAGAAGTAAAGCTGTCACTGTTTGTAGATGACATGATACGATACATAGAGAATCCTAAAGATGCTACCAGAAAACTACTAGAGCTAATCAATGAATTTGGTAAAGTAGCAGGATACAAAATTAATTCACAGAAATCTCTGGCATTCCTATATACTAATGATGAAAAATCTAAAAGTGAAATCAAGAAAACACTCCCATTTACCATTGCAACAAAAAGAATAAAATATCTAGGAATAAACCTACCTAAGGAGACAAAAGACCTGTATGCACAAAATTATAAGACACTGATGAAAGAAATTAAAGATGATACAAATAGATAGAGAGATATACCATGTTCTTGGATGGGAAGAATCAACATCGTGAAAATAACTCTACTACCCAAAGCAATCTACAGATTCAATGCAATTCCTATCAAACTACCACTGTCATTTTTCACAGAACTAGAACAAAAAATTTCGCAATTTGTATGGAAACACAAAAGACCCCGAATAGCCAAAGCAATCTTGAGAATGAAAAGAGGAGCTGGAGGAATCAGGCTCCCTGACTTCAGACTATACTACAAAGCTACAGTAATCAAGACAGTATGGTACTGGCACAAAAACAGAAAGATAGATCAATGGAACAGGATAGAAAGCCCAGAGATAAACCCACACACATATGGACACCTTATCTTTGATAAAGGTGGCAGGAATGTACAGTGGAGAAAGGACAGCCTCTTCAGTAAATGGTGCTGGGAAAACTGACAGGTACATGTAAAAGTATGAGATTAGATCACTCCCTAACACCATACACAAAAATAAGCTCAAATGGATTAAAGACCTAAATGTAAGGCCAGAAACTATCAAACTCTTAGAGGAAAACATAGGCAGAACACTCTATGACATAAATCACAGCAAGATCCTTTCTGACCCACCTCCTAGAGTAATGGAAATAAAAACAAAAATAAACAAATGGGACCTAATGAAACTTCAAAGCTTTTGCACAGCAAAGGAAACCATAAACAAGACCAAAAGACAACCCTCAGAATGGGAGAAAATATTTGCAAATGAAGCCACTGACAAAGGATTAATCTCCAAAATTTACAAGCAGCTCATGCAGCTCAATAACAAAAAAACAAACAACCCAATCCAAAAATGGGCAGAAGACCTAAATAGACATTTCTCCAAAGAAGATATACAGACTGCCAACAAACACATGAAAGAATGCTCAACATCATTAATCATTAGAGAAATGCAAATCAAAACTACAATGAGATATCATCTCACACCAGTCAGAATGGCCATCATCAAAAAATCTAGAAACAATAAATGCTGGAGAGGGTGTGGAGAAAAGGGAACACTCTTGCACTGCTGGTGGGAATGTGAATTGGTTCAGCCACTATGGAGAACAGTATGGAGGTTCCTTAAAAAACTACAAATAGAACTACCATGTGACCCAGCAATCCCACTACTGGGCATATACCCTGAGAAAACCAAAATTCAAAAAGAGTCATGTACCAAAATGTTCATTGCAGCTCTATTTACAATAACCCGGAGATGGAAACAACCTAAGTGTCCATCATCGGATGAATGGATGAAGAAGAAGTGGCACATATATACAATGGAATATTACTCAGCCATAAAAAGAAACGAAATTGAGCTATTTGTAATGAGATGGATAGACCTAGAGTCTGTCATACAGAGTGAAGTAAGTCAGAAAAAAAAGACAAATACCGTATGGTAACACATATATATGGAATTTAAGAAAAAAAAATGTCATGAAGAACCTAGGGGTAAGACAGGAATAAAGATGCAAACCTACTGGAGAACGGACTTGAGGATATGGGGAGGGGGAAGGGTGAGCTTTGACAGGGCGAGAGAGAGTCATGGACATATACACACTAACAAACGTAGTAAGGTAGATAGCTAGTGGGAAGCAGCCGCATGGCACAGGGATATTAGCTCGGTGCTTTGTGACAGCCTGGAAGGGTGGGATAGGGAGAGTGGGAGGGAGGGAGACGCAAGAGGGAAGAGATATGGGAACATATGTATATGTATAGCTGATTCACTTTGTTATAAAGCAGAAACTAACACACCATTGTAAAGCAATTATACCCCAATAAAGATGCTAAAAAAAAAGAAAATACTTGCATACGTAGTAGTCTGTATTCAGACACTAATTATCTTTTATGTGAAGTATGTATATCAGTTGTGCTTTTCTACTAACAACCCTGAGAACATGTGATAAAAGCAATTGTGACAGCATTTCAGAGTGGGCTGGCCTTAAGTCAAGGTGATTAAAATAGATTATTTCTAAGTTTCCATAATATATAGTTACTTATATTTACATTGACTTGATTAAAATTTCTTGAACCATGAATTCCAAATTCATTAAAAATAGCATTGTATTTTAGCTTCAAAATAAATGCTAGGGTAATAAACAAAAACTCTACCATGAATGAGGTTTGGCAAAACAATCTTGGAAAAAAAGAAAGTGACAAGTGACATTTTTCATCCAATGTAGAAGTAGGATACTGAAGAAAGTTTTGTGCTGCTTCATCAAAGGATCTAAATGCATCTATAGAAATGTACATTCTGGGCCTCCAATGGAACTTTTAAATAAGATATTATCTTTAAATGGCACTTGGAGCAAAAAAAGTCAAAGCTCCTTATCAATTCTATATTCTCCTAATTTCATATCTTTAAAATGTATTTCTACATTTTAATAAAATTAATTTTATTTAACCAAAGTGTTTATTGAGACTATTGTATGACTGGCACTGCCCTGGATCCTGGGAATCTATTGGAAAGCAAAACAGACATAGTTCCTCTACTCTTTTTTTTTTTTAAAGGTTTATTTATTTATTTATTTATTTATTTTTTGGCTGCATCAGGTCTTAGTTGCAGTGCTCAGGCTTCTCTCTAGTTATGGCATGCAGGCTCGGTAGTTGTGGCATGGGGCCTTAAGTTGCCCCGTAGCATGTGGGATCCTAGTTCCCTGACCAGGAATTGAACCCGCATCCCCTGCATTGGAAGGCAGATTCTTAACCACTGGACCACCAGGGAAGTCCCCAGTTCTTCCACTCTTAAGCTTACATTATGTATAGGGGGAAAAAAGGGCAAAGTTTTAGGGAAAATCAAAAGTTTTCTCCCCAAACTTTCTCAAATCTGAAAGAATGTTTGAGCAAAACTCTACACCTTTCTATTAGGATAGACTCTTCTAACTGTTAATATCATTTAATCATTCTTATGAATGGTGAACTAACACACCACCTGGGTTTACATGGCTTTTGAAGGCAGGCATTGCCTCAAACCTTACTCCACACGATTTCAGTGATTTTCTGGAAGCCTTAGAACATTGGCTGTCAGCAGCAGTTTCAGTTGAATTTATGGAGTTACTCTACTTTCCCAACATCTATCTGTCATGGTATTGAACCAAGGGTGACAGTAGTTCCCCTCCCCAAATCATTTAGGAATGTAGCAAATTTAACTGAAGATGGGGGAAGATATATAAGAGGTTTTACATTCAAGCAGGGCATCCATTCAAACTAAATACTACATCCATATTATTCCAAAGTCCTCTGGCTACCCTAATGGCTGTGATGTTTTTTCCCCAGGACCATTTTACCCAATTTAAGACTCCAACCTAAACCACCTCTCTGGCCTTTTCTTCCTCATGTGGCCCTTTCTCTTCTCTAGCTGTTCCTTCTGTGTAACCCCTGATGTTTCTCACTCTCTTACAGCCTCTTGTCCAAATTTCATTATAGGCCTACCTTTGCGTAATCCAAATTTATCAAATCCTGTATCACCCTGCTCCTCTGGAATGTGATTATGGCTCTAAATAATAAATCTGCCCCTCCATTATTACATTATGAGATATTTTCATTATAGATCTGTAGTTAATATAAAAATAGTTGCTTGGGTATACTTCTAGGTGAAACAAGTGAAAAGTGCAGGTCATGTTACCACAGAGAGGCATTCGGTGACTGAGAGCCGGGCAGAGGACGGCAAAAATTATTCTCTGCACAAAAGAGTTCAAAATAAACAAATGAAAGAGATCAGGTAGCAGTAAAATAAGTTAGAATTTGCGCCCACCATGATCCCTGCCACTCCACTTTTTTTTTGGACATTCTGTGCCTCAAGTGGGAAGTGGGAATAGAAATGCATCAGTTGCTCTGGCTGGCAGCCCCTCAGAGTGTAGGACGTGAAGATATGACAGCCCAACACTACCTCAGAAGAAAACAAGTACAGTGCGGAGAGGGGTGATAGTAAGATGTGTGGGTGAGTTAGGGTCGAGCTTGGTTGTGAATAACAAAGAACCAAGCAATCAATGACCAAAGGAAGAGGAGAATGTTTCTCAAATAACAAGAATCCCACTGCCCTAGGAATCAGGATGCTTTTATTTTTCTGTCCTGCCATTCTTTAGCATATGACTCTCATCCTCATGGTCATAAAGCCGCCGCTAAAGCTCTGGCATTGCAGACAACAAAAAGGAAGTGTGCAAAGGGGAGGGTAAAATCCCTTTCCTTCAAGGTTTGCCTTTCTATTTGGCAAGAAAAGGAGGGAAGGCCTCCCTCAGAACTTCCCTCCCCATCTACTTGCCTAGAACTATGCTACATCATTGCTCTGGCTTACAGGAGATGGGATCTTGAGTGTTACTTTTTCCTCTCAATTTTGTAGAAGTCAAGGGAGAAGAAGTTTGGAATGTGTGTTGAGAGAGGCAACCTATTTGTACAACTGGAGTGGCGATGAATAAGAGTCCCTCACTACTTTTTTTTTTTTTTTTTTTTTTTTTTGCGGTACGCGGGCCTCTCATTGTTGTGGCCTCTCCTGCTGCGGAGCACAGGCTCCGGATGCGCAGGCTCAGCGGCCATAGCTCACGGGCCCAGCCACTCCGCGGCATGTGGGATCTTCCTGGACCGGGGCACGAACCCGCGTCCCCTGCATCGGCTGGCGGACTCTCAACCACTGCACCACCAGGGAAGCCCCCCTCACTACTTTTAAGATCCAAGGAAAGATTTGCACAGTGAAGAGGTAAGATGGTCATCAGAAAGGCACATTCACCTCAGGGATTCACATGTTTACTCAGAAACAATAATTTTAAAATACAGTGAGATCAAGTGAGATGAAAGGTATTTCCTGCTGAAGTGACTTGATAAGTTCCTGATGTTGATATGGTATCTACTCAGTTATTGACACACACACACATGTATATATGTAGCGTGTGTGTGTGTGTGTGCGTGCACACACAGAAGGAAGAAGGGGACGAGGAAAAGGAGGAGAGGGAGAAGGACTCATCACACGGAGGAAGAAAACCCTTTCACCTTGCTCAGTGACAAGACAATCTAGCCTCATTTCAAATACTTCCAGAAGTATTAGGAAATAAGAACACGAAACTGGGCTATATTCCATACAACAAATTAATCTGGAGAACACAAAAGTTAATGGATTATGGTTTTACATAAATAATCACATTAGCTCCGACCTACAGCAAACCTGGTCACACATTTGTTGGTTAAGTAACTTCATTAAGTTTTGTTTTTTAAAAAGGACAGGTTCTAAGAATTCTTTCCAGAAAACTTCAGATAAGTGCAGCAGAATACTGATGGGCATGGATAGCTAGGCATTTATTAATAGGATTTTAATAATGTACTACCAAGAAGTTTGAAAGTTGTCCTTGTTTCATATATTTAATCTGGGCACCAAAACAAAATTAACCGAAGTAGAGATAAGTTGTGTTGCAGTGTTAAGACTCCACACTTCCACTGCAAGGGGTGCGGGTTCAATCCCTGGTCGGGGGAACTGAAGTCCCACATGCCCCATGGTGCGGCCAAAAAAAAAAAAAAAAAAAACTGTCCTCATCACAAGAAAAAACTAAGATTTCTAATGTTAGTTTCTGCTTTTGAAAGAACACCAACAATAGCCCCACCACTCTAAACATATATTTTTACAGGAGTAATTGTTCCAATTTTTCTTAGGTACCAATATTTCAACAGTTCTAAATTTGATCTTGAAAATGCATACTTCCATAATGCTGACTCTTTTTAATAAAGACATGCATAAAATAGTGGGTCAGGACATATTAACAGTGAAGTTTCAGGTGAATATTCTGGAGATTCATCACTCATAGCAAGAGAATTGGAGAAAAAAATAGTCGTGGAGGGAATTAATTGGTTTTTTGAACCCACTCTATCAGGTAAAGGAAGAGATTGATTTGGGTTATTACCTGAATTATCTAGGTCTTTCAAAAGCAAAGAAAAAACCCAAAAGGATAATTAATTTTCCTTGATTCAGTCGAAAAATAAAAGCATCGCATGGGAATACCTCAACTTTGAGTAGTTTTCAAAAATGTTCTTAGGGCTTCCCTGGTGGCGCAGTGGTTAAGAGTCCACCTGCCAATGCAGGGGACACGGGTTTGTGCCCCGGTCCGGGAGGATCCCACATGCCACGGAGCGGCTGGGCCTGTGAGCCATGGCCGCTGAGCCTGAGCATCCGGAGCCTGTGCTCCGCAATGGGAGAGGCCACAACAGTGAGAGGCCCGCGTACCGCAAAAAAAAAAAAAAAAGAAAAAAAAAGTTCTTAATAATTTATTGAAAATTATAAATAATATTCGTAAATCTAAAAATTCCACTAATAGGGGGTCTGTTTTAAGGAAATATCCTATATTATGGTAGTTCCATTTACAGACACATTTACTGCAGTGTTTTTTTAATTCATTTATTTATTATTTTTTTAAATTTATTTTTGGCTGCTTTGGGTCTTCACTGCTGCACATAGGCTTTCTCTAGTTGCGGCGAGCGGGATGTACTCTTCGTTGCAGTGTGCGGGCTTCTCATTGCAGTGGCTTCTCTTGTTGCAGACCACGAGCTCTAGGCACGCGGGCTTCAGTAACCGTGGCACACGGGATCAGTAGTTGTGGCACACGGGCTTAGTTGCTCTGTGACATGTGGGATCTTCCCAGACCAGGGATTGAACCCGTGTCCCCTGCATTGGCAGGTGGATTCTTATCCACTGCACCACCAGGGAAGTCCCCAGAGATGTTAAGATGTAAAAAAAAAAAAAAAAAAAACCTGCATCTTACAATTGATGAAATATGGAAAGTATATTTCTTTATTTGGTATAATCATCACATTTAAAAAACACAACAAGGGGCTTGATCAAGCCCGTGTGCCACAACTACTGAAGCCACCGCAATGAGAAGCCCACGCACCACCACGAAGAGTAGCCCCCGCTTGCTGCAACTAGAGAAAGCCCAATGCAGCCAGAAATAAAATATATAAATTTACTTAAAAACACACAAACATGAAGATTAGTCTTGAAGTGATGTTTTACGGCTATCTAATAAATGATTTAAAATAAAGGGATATAATGGAATATTGAAAGTTATACCATAAATATAATCCTCTACCTGAAGGATTTCCAAGTTTTTCCAGTTCATAAAAAGTTTCACGTTTCAACTGAGACATATTTCAAATGTCAAGTAATAATTGCATGTTCACATGACTACAAGCATTACAAATAAAGGAACAAATTTGTTCACAACATATGTTGTCAGCAACCATTTTGCCCCAGAGGTAAAACAGGTAAAAAGTTATGCATGCCCATATCCTGTGAAAAACACAATTGATACCAAGGGTTTACATCAGATTTGAATCTTAATCAATGCTATATTCTTTTTTTCTTAAACATGTTTATTGGAGTATAATTGCATTACAATGGGGTGTTAGTGTCTGCTGTATAACAAAATGACTCAGTTATACATATACATATATCCCCATATCCCCTCCCTCTTGTGTCTCCCTCCCACCCTCCCTATCCCACTCCTCTAGGTGGTAACAAAGCACCGAGCTGACCTACCTGTGCTATTCAGCCGCTTCCCACTAGCCATCTATTTTACTTTTGGTAGTGTATATATGTCAACGTTACTCTCTCACTTCGTCTCAGCTTACCCTTCCCCCTCCCTGTGTCCTCAAGTCCATTCTCTATATCTGCATTTTTATTCCTGTCCTGCCCCTAGGTTCATCAGAACCATTTTATTTTTTAGATTCCATATATATGTGTTAGCATATGGTATTTGTTTTTCTCTTTCTGACTTACTTCCCTCTGTATGATAGACTCTAGGTTCATCCACCTCACTACAAATAACTCAATTTCATTTCTTTTTAGGGTGCAGTAATATTCCATCGTATATATGTGCCACATCTTCTTTATCCATTCATCTGTCGATGGACACTTAGGTTGCTTCCATGTCCTAGGTATGGTAAATAGAGCTGCAATGAACATTGTGGTACATGACTCTTTTTGAATTATCATTTTCTCAGGGTATATGCCCAGTAGTGGGATTGCTGGGTCATATGGTAGCTCTATTTTTAATTTTGTAAGGAAACTCCATATTGTTCTCCATAGTGACTGTATCAATTTACATTCCCACCAACAGTGCAAGAGGGTTCCCTTTTCTGCACACCCTCTTCAGCATTTATTTTTTCTAGACTTTTTGATGACGGCCACTCTGACCATGAGGTGATACCTCACTGTGCTTTTGATTTCCATTTCTCTAATGATTAGTGATATTGAGCATCCTTTCATGTGTTTGTTGGCAATCTGTATGTCTTCCTTGGAGAAATGTCTATTTAAGCCTTCTGCCCATTTTTGGATTGGGTTGTTTGTTTTTTTGATATTGAGATGCATGAGCTGCTTGTACATTTTGGAGATTAATCCTTTGTCCATTGCTTAGTTTACAAATATTTTCTCCCATTCTGAAGGTTGTCTTTTTGTCTTGTTTATGGTTTCCTTTGCTGTGCAAAAGCTTTTAAGTTTCATTAGGTCCCATTTGTTTCTTTTAGTTTTTATTTCTATTTCTCTAGGAGGTGGGTCAAAAAGGATCTTGCTGTGATTTATGTCATTGAGTGTTCTGCCTATGTTTTCCTCTAAGAGTTTGATGGTGTCTGGCCTCACATTTAGGTCTTGAATCCATTTTGAGTTTATTTTTGTGTATGGTGTTAGGGAGTGATCTAAACTCATACTTTTACATGTACCTGTCCTATTTTCCCAGCACCACTTATTGAAGAGGCTGGCTTTTCTCCATTGTATATTCTTGCCTCCTTTATCAAAAATAAGGTGACCATATGTGCATGGGTTTATCTCTGGGCTTTCTATCCTATTCCACTGATCTATATTTCTGTTTTTGTGCCAGTACCATACTGTCTTGATTACTGTAGCTTTGTAGTATAGTCTGAAGTCCGGGATCCTGATTCCTCCAGATCTGTTTTTCATTCTCGAGATTGCTTTGGCTATTTGGGATCTTTTGTGTTTCCACACAAACTATGAAATTTTTTGTTCTAGTTCTGTGAAAAATGCCAGTGGTAGTTTGAAAGGGATTGCATTGAATCTGTAGATTGCTTTGGATAGTACAGTCATTTTCACAATGTTGATTCTTCCAATCCAACAACATGGTATATCTCTCCATCTGTTTGTTTCATTAATTTCCTTCATCAGTGTCTTTTTTTTTTTTTTTTTTTTTGTGGTACGCAGGCCTCTCACTGTTGTGACCTCTCCCTTTGTGGAGCACAGGCTCCGGACGCGCAGGCTCAGCGGCCATGGCTCATGGGCCCAGACGCTCCGCAGCATGTGGGATCTTCCCGGACCGGGGCACGAACCCGTGTCCCCTGCATCGGCAGGCAGACTCTTAACCACTGAGCCACCAGGGAAGCCCTCATCAGTGTCTTATAGTCTTCTGCATACAGGTTTTTGACTCCTTAGGTAGTTTATTCCTAGATATTTTATTCTTTTTGTTGCAATGATAAATGGGAGTTTTCCCTTAATTTCTCTTTCAGATTTTTCATCATTAGTGTATAAGAATGCAAGAGATTTCTGTGCATTAATTTTGTACCTGCTACTTTACTCAATTCATTGATTTAGCTCTAGTAGTTTTCTGGTAGCATCTTTAGGATTCTCTATGCATAGTATCATGTCATCTGCAAACAGTGACAGATTTACTTCTTCTTTTCCGATTTGGATTCCTTTTATTTCTTTTTGTTCTCTGATTGCTGTGGCTAAAACTTCCAAAACTAAGTTGAATAATAGTGGTGAGAGTGGGCCACCTTGTCTTGTTCCTGATCTTACTGGAAATGGTTTCAGTTTTCCATTGAGGACAATGTTGGCTGTGGGCTTGTTGTATATGGCCTTTATTATGTTGAGGTAAGTTCCCTCTATGCCTACTTTCTGGAGGGTTTTTATCGTAAATGTGTGTTGAGTTTTGTCAAAAGCTTGTTTTCCATCTACTGAGATGATCATATGGTTTTTCTCCTTCAATATGTTAATATGGTTTATCACATTGATTGATTTGTGTATACTGAAGAACCCTTGCATTCCTGGGATAAACTCCACTTGATCGTGGAGTATGAACCTTTTAATGTGCTGTTGGATTCTGTTTGCTAGTATTTTGTTGAGGATTTTTGCATCTATGTTCATCAGTGATATTGGCCTGTAGTTTTTTTTCTTTGTGACATCCTTGTCTGTTTTTGGTATCAGGGTGATGGTGGCCTCATAGAATGAGTTTGGGAGTGTTCCTCCCTATGCTATATTTTGGATGAGTTTGAGAAGGTTAAGTGTTAACTCTTCTCTAATTGCTTGATAGAATTCGCCTGTGAAGCCATCTGGTCCTGGGCTTTTGTTTGTTGGAAAATTTTTAATCACTGTTTCAATTTCAGTGCTTGTGATTGGTCTGTTCATATTTTCTATTTCTTCCTGGTTCAGTCTCAGAAGATTGTGCATTTCTAAGAATTTGTCCATTTCTTCCAGGTTGTCCATTTTATTGGCTTATAGTTGCTTGTAGTAATCGCTCATGATCCTTTGTATTTCTGCAGTGTCAGTTGTTACTTCTTTTTTTTCATTTCTAATTCTATTGATTTGAGTCTTCTCCCTTTTTTTCTTGATGAGTCTGGCTAATGGTTTATCAATTTTGTTTATCTTCTCAGAGAACCAGCTTTTACTTTTATTGATCTTTGCTATTGTTTCCTTCATTTCTTTTTCATTTATTTCTGATCTTATCTTTATGATTTCTTTCTTTCTGCTAACTTTCGGGGTTTTCTTTGTTCTTTCTCTAATTGCTTTACATGTAAGGTTAGGTTGTTTATTTGATATTTTTCTTGTTTCTTGACGTAGGACTGTATTGCTATATACTTCCCTCTTAGAACTGCTTTTGCTGCAGCCCATAGGTTTTGGGTCGTAGTGTTTTCATTGTCACTTGTTTCTACGTACTTTTTTATTTCCTCTTTGATTTCATCAGTGATCTCTTGGTTATTTAGTAGTGTACTATTTAGCCTCCATGTGTTTGTATTTTTTACAGACTTTTTTCCTGTAATTGATATCTAGTCTCATAGCATTGTGTTCAGAAGAGATACTTGATATGATTTGAATTTTCTTAAATTTACCAAGGCTTGATTTGTGATCCTAGATATGATCTATCCTGGAGAATGTTCCATGTGCACTTGTGAAGAAAGTATATTGTTGTTTTTGGATGGAACGTCCTATAAATATCAATTAAGTCCATCCTAGTTAATGTATCATTTAAAGCTTGTGTTTACTTATTTATTTTCATTTTGAATGATCTGTCCATTGGTGAAAGTGGGGTATTTTAAGTCCCCTACTGTTATTGTGCTACTGTCAATTTCCCCCTTTATGGCTGTTAGCATTTGCCTTATGTATTGAGGTGCTCCTATGTTGGGTGCACAAATATTTATAATTGTTATATTTTCTTCTTGGATTGATCCGTTTATTATTATGTAGTGTCCTTCTTTCTCTCTGGTAATAGTCTTTATTTTAAAGTCTGTTTTGTCTGATATGAGAATTGCTACTCCAGCTTTCTTTTGATTTCCATTTGCATGGAATATCTTTTTCCATCCCCTCACTTTCAGTCTGTATGTGTCCCTAGGTTTGAAGTGGGTCTCTTGTAGACAGCATATATACGGGTCTTGTTCTTGTATCCATTCAGCCAGTCTGTGTCTTTTGGTTGGAGCATTTAATCCATTTACATTTAAGCTAATTATCGATATGTATGTTCCTATTACTATTTTCTTAATTGTTTTGGATTTGTTATTGTAGGTCTTTTCCTTCTCTTGTGTTTCCTGCCTAGAGAAGTTCCTTTAGCATTTGCTGTAAAGCCGGTTTGGTGGTGCTGAATTCTCTTAGCTTTTGCTTGTCTGTAAATATTTTAATTTCTCCATTGAATCTGAATGAGATCCTTGTTGGGTAGAGTAATCTTGGTTGTAGGCGTTTCCCTTTCATCACTTTAAATATGTCCTGCCACACCCTTCTGGCTTGCAGAGTTTCTGCTGAAAGATCAGCTCTTAACCTTATGGGGATTCCCTTGTATGTTCTGTGTTGTTCTTCCCTTGCTGCATTTAATATTTTTTCTTTGTATTTAATTTTTGATAGTTTGATTAATATGTGTCTTGGTGTGTTTCTCCTTGGATTTATCCTGTGTGGGACCCTCAGCGCATCCTCGACTTGATTGACTATTTCCTTTCCCTTATTAGGGAAGTTTTCAACTATAATCTCTTCAAATATTTTCTCAATCCCTTTCTTTTTCTCTTCTCCTTTGGGACCCCTATAGTTCTAATGCTGGTGCATTTAATGTTGTACCAGAGGCCTCTGAGACTGTCCTCAATTATTTTCATTCTTTGTTCTTTTTTCTGCTCTGTGGTAGTTATTTCTACTCTTTTATCTTCTAGGTCACTTATCCATCTTCTGCCTCAGTTATTCTGCTACTGATTCCTTCTAGAGAATTTTTCATTTCATTTATTGTGTTGTTTATCATTGTTTGTTTGCTCTTTAGTTCTTCTAGGTCCTTGTTAAACATTTCTTGTATTTTCTCCATTCTATTTCCAAGATTTTGATCCTCTTTATTATCATTACTCTACATCATTTTTCAGGTAGACTGTGTATTTCCTTTTCATTTATTTGGTTGCGGGGGTGGAGTGGTTTACCTTGCTCCTTCCTCTGCTGTGTATTTCTCTGTCTTCTCATTTTGTTTAACTTACTGTGTTTGGGGTCTCCTTTTCACAGGCTGCAGGTTTGTAGTTCCCATTGTTTTTGGTGTCTGCCCCCAGTGGGTAAGGTTGGTTCAGTGGGTTGTGTAGTCTTCCTTGTGGAGGGGACTGGTGCCTGTGTTCTGGTGGATGAGGCTGGATCTTGTCTTCCTCATGGGCAGGACCACAGCCGGTGGTGTGTTTTGGGGTGTCTGTGAACTTATTATGATTTTAGGCAGCCTCTCTGCTAATTGGTGGGATTGTGTTCCTGTCTTGCTAGTTGTTTGGCATGGGGTGTCCAGCACTGGAGCTTGTTGGTCGTTGAGTGGAGCTGGGTGTTAGTGTTGAGACGGAGATCTCTGGGAGAGCTCTCGCCGATTGATATTATGCGGAGCCAGGAGGTCTCTGGTGGACCAATGTCCTGAACTCAGCTCTCCCACCTCAGAGACTCAGGCCTGACACCCGGCCAGAGCAACAAGACCCCGTCAGCCACACGGCTTCCTGTTCTCCTTCCTGCACCAGGAGAAAAGCGTGCCCCTGTGCCGATGCTCTTCCACCTGGGCCTTCTCTTTCACATCACTTTTTGGAGGTGGGCAAGTTGTTCAGAGTGGATGAGCGGCTCTACTCCACGAAATCATCCAGGGGCTCTGATGCCTTCTGCTATATTCATTCTTGAAAAATTGTTTAACATCATAAAATAAACAGTGAATCTGCAAGCACTTTTCAGTAATGTAAGTAGTTTAACTGAGGTTATGTTTTACTTAAGAATTACCATTTTAAACGTATTTATTTAATACCAAGCTTCTGACCCAGCTACTTCTGTAAATCTACTCTTAGGTTACTCAAGAACATTCAAAATGCTAGTAATGCATAGGATTTACTTAATATTTCACTTTATACATCTCTTAGGCCTATACTGTACATGTCAGAGTCAATAAACTACTAGAGCCCACATGCTGCATTTGTAAATAAAGTTTTGTTGGAACACAGCCATGCCTGCTCATTTACAGATTGTCTATAGCTGCTTTCCCACTTGAAGAGCATGTGTAGAATTGTGTAGCTGAAGTAAAGACTGGCTACCCTGCAAAGGCAAAAATATTTATTACGTAGCCATCTACAGAAAAAGGTTGCTGCTCCCTATTCTGGAGCAAGGTGACAGTTTTGTGCTCCCCTTCACACCCTACACACTACACCCCACCTTCAAGCTGACTTGTTTCCCATTTTAACAATGAGAAAAATTTGACTTTCATTTAACAGTAGTGTTCTATTTTTCCATGGGGTAATACTTAAAAAAACTCTCAAATATTCCTTGGAGTAGAAAGGGAGCTTAACCCCAATGCAATCATAAAATTTTCTGTGCTCATATGTCAGACAAAGAACCATAAACATCATTTCCTTTGCAATTCAATTGACCACCACCAGCACCCAACCCATTCCCGCAATGGTACAACTAAGATCTACCTGGTATAGTCACTTTTAGTATATTGTCAGGAGAGAATCTCTACTCATGGCATTCCCAAATACAAATATGCTTTTCAGGTGGACAAACTGAGGAACACAGTGGCTCTTATTTTTGTCTGCTCAACCCTTCTTACCTTCTTTTGGATACATGGCCCATGCCCTTAGCCTCAGGATCAAGAACGGGCTTGTGACCTAGACTGCACCAGTTATAAAGCTTCATCCCAATGTCCAAAATGATTGTTCCAAGAGGAGGGAAAAGCCCCAAACCAGGCAAATCAAAGTATGTCCCTCGGTAAACCAAAGTTTGAGAAGAGAGCAGTTTTTTTCAACAGTTTGATCTAAGAACTGTAATTGAGGCCAAAAATTCCATTCTCTATTGTTAAATTAATTAAACAAGGAAGTCATTAGACTAAGGAGGGCCATATAAATAAACCAAATCCTAAGCCTGTAATGCCACAAGGTTATGAAATTGAAACCTAAAGGCAGCAAATCACAAACAGCCAACTAGGCTTTAAGATTTAGCCAATCAATAATTTCCTTACTTTGCTTCTGCCTTTTGTCTATAAAAGTCTTTCCCTGAGCTGCTGTTGGAGGAGTACTTCTAACCACTTCTGGTTTGGTGCTGCCCTATTCCAATTGAGTTTTGCTCACATAAACTGTTTAATATACTTCAGGTTTTTTATTGAAGTATAGTTGATTTACAATATTGTGTTAGTTTCAGGTATACAGCAAAGTGATTCAGTAATATATTGATATTTTTTTCAGATTATATTCCATTATAGGTTGTTACAAGATGTTGAATATATTCCCCTGTGCTATACAGTATATCTTTGTTGCCTATCTATTTTATGTATAGTAGTGTGTATCTGTTAATTCCACACTCCTAATTTATCCCTCCCGTTTGGTAACCATAAATTTGTTTCCTGTGTCTGTGAGTCTGTTTCTGTTTTGTATATAGATTCATTTGCATTATTTTTTAGATTATTATCTTTTAACACATTTCTAGCTGCAGTTCCAGGTGGCCCAGGAAAAAAAGAGAGAGAGAGAGAAATCAAGCCAAAGGAGAAGCAGAGATGAGAAGAAGAAGGAGAAAGAAAATTCCTGATAAGGCTTTAGATCCCTGATTCCAGTCACCCCTCAAGATCCACCTTTCCTATCCTTCTGTAGTGTAGGTAGAGCAGCCAAAAAAATGTTCCCTTTTCCTTCAAGTAGCTCAGTCTGTATCCCCTGCAACCAAGACTCCTGACAAACAGGGCCAGATAATCTTCAGGGAAGGCTGCCAAGGGCACCTATTCTGTGGATGTTGACACCACTACATCTTCAAGCCAATGAGGGCAACAGAACCCGAAATACCATCCCTGTTTTCTCGTAGAAGCTTTTCCTCCCTTCTCTTCTTATGGTTTAGGAAATAAACAAACCAACAAAAGTTTGAAAAAAAGAAGCAAAAGTATTAGTACAACAACAATGCTTAGCCCAATTTACCAGGCAGAAATGTAATCGGCTGTGCACACTTCAAAGCGGGTTAACGCTAATCACGCGGCCCTCCTCTCCCTTTCTTTTTCCTATCTTTCTGTCTCTGCTTCACATCTCATAAAAATTTTATGTCTGAAAGTTTAAAAAGTGATTTATGTAAGGTCTGCTATAAGTATTTAGCTCAAGTATCAAATTCATTTGCGTACTGATAGATAAAAGTAGAGGAAAACCATCTTCTGTCTCGAGTAAGACAAAACTGTAAAGCGAGGCAAAAAGCAATATACAGAAGAACCAAACCTTTTTTTTTTTTTTTAACTTGGCCGATCCTCCCTGCTGTGTGCATCTAATGTTTTGCCTCTGAGAATAGAACTTATTAGCAACCCTAAAATAAAAAAGGACAGGATATTTTTCAACCAGGGCCTCTGCTTTGCCAAACATCCCAGAGTTTGTCTCCAAGGACTTGAAAAGAAAGGAAAGAATAAAGAACGGAAACCATAAAGCATGCAGTAAGGCTATCATCTAATTACTGAATGAATGGCACAGTTGTTTTGTCTGATTGCACTAAGCTAGTTATCCACTGCTAGCTTCATTGACAAAAAGAGAATCGACACAAATTATAAGGAAATTCAAGCACTAAAGGAATGTTTTGGTTCAGAGGTTTGCAATGACTATTGGCTTCGGTTTTTGGCAAAATCTGTCTTTGCCGTAGGAACTCGGCTGTGCTGGGTCAGCCTGCAGTGTTCCCAAAAGCCTAGAAGAGGACGGGCTTCCTTGTCATCTGTATCCCATCAATAAATTAAAGTGATGTTCTCCAGCTCGTGTTTGTTTCTTGGCAGGCTAATCTACAATCAGAAAAAGAAAAGCCTTTCATTTGTGGACTCCAGCTAAAGGAAAGAAGCCTTTGTATGCGGATTCACCGGAGACCAAAATATTAAAAAGTGGAAGAGGAAAACCATATGCTGCATTTCTCCTAAGGAAGCAGCTCAAAGTTCTGGTTAAAGAAATGCTTGAGCTCATTATACAGTGAAGTAAATCTTTTACTACGAGAAGAGGGTATGCTATTGTAATAACAATATTGATACCTCTGGGATGTTACAATCATTGACATTTTAACTAATGTTCCATTTTCTCCTATTGTTTATCAGAAAAACCTAAAAATTAGATATTTCAAAGAAACCTGAGCTGATGATACATTTTAGCATAATGCTTTCAGATTTGCACTTCATTCAAGAAGGAAGTGAGGAATCCAGTGGAATCTGTGTAGAGGATAATATTCATAACCTCATGGCTCCCTCTCTAAGCTAGTTGATACTTTATAGTTGCAGCAATCAAATCCAGATTAAAGTAGAAGTGGGAAAAAAAATCACTGTACTGATTATCTGAACTCTCTTGCATAGTCTGTGACATAACATAGTGTTAGGAACTCTTTTTATTTCTCTTGGTTTTTCAGGGGTTGACCTTGCCCTAGTATCATCTGTGAACAAGTACAATGATGAGAATAGAGCTGGTGTCCTTCAACTGCCTGTAAGAGAGAAAGCACTGGGATCTTCCAATCCCTTTTAGATTGACCACATTTGTGTCTGGTGTCCTTTTTTATCTTTTTGAAGCAGCCAAGCAAGAAAGCCTAATTTAACAACTGTATCCTTTAAAGAAGGCAAATTTTCAGTACTTCAGGTGCAAATTTTCAGTACATTAGGGCTTCATGAACCAATGGTTCCGCTCCTTACAGAAGGGAATTAATGTTGGTTTTCTTTTGTAGTGGAGTCACTTATAAAAACCAGCAACAGGGCTTCCCTGGTGGCGCAGTGGTTGAGAGTCCGCCTGCCGATGCAGGGAACACGGGTTCGTGCCCCGGTCCAGGAAGATCCCACACGCTGCGGAGCGGCTGGGCCCGTGAGCCATGGCCGCTGAGCCTGCGCGTCCGGAGCCTGTGCTCCGCAACGGGAGAGGCCACAACAGTGAGAGGCCTGTGTACTGGAAAAAAAAAACAAAAACCCGGCAACAGATCTAGTGCAAGGGATATGACTGGTAAGAATGCTTGATGAAAACTTGATAGAGGCGTTTCATTGGACAGAAATGTGGATCTGGCTTTTGTTACTCAATAGATAACTGAATCAATCTGTACTTACCTAGTTTACTGGAAAGAGGACTAAATCACAAGTCAGGAGATTTTGTTCCCAGTTCTGGCCTTATTAAGTGGTGAGCAATACACTCTCCAGGGCCAGACTGACTGGCTTTGTATCCTGGCTCTGTCATCTACCAGCTGTGTTACTTTTGCTAGTCACTTTAACCTCTCTGAGCCCCAGCTTCCTCATCTTAAAATCAGGATAAAAATAATACTCATTTCATAATGGGGTTGTTATCATCTGGCATGTAATAATCACTATATAAATGTTTGTTCAATAAAATAAATTATTCTGCTACTGACAGCAAAGATCAGATATTAGCCTTTCAAAACTCAGGTTTTTTTGTTGGTAAAGGGAGATAATAACTAGTGCTTCTTACATCACAGTGGTCTCCAACAAGTAAATTATCTTATCTTTTGCCCCATCCTGCTTCCAGATACAGGAAATACAGACATGGTGCAATGGCACTCTACATGGAATTTAAAGTGGTTGTAAAAAAATTCTATCAGGAATTGCTTCAGACTGTGGACGGTTGAATACTATTTTCCACTGAAGAGAGATTTGTACCTGACTAAGAGAAAGAATTCATTAGAGGACCAAAGAAGTTTTACTCTCTAAATGCCCAGAAGATACATCACTAACCACTTCTCTGTGGCAAATAAAGCAGTCGGGGATAATGATGAATATTTCAAAGAGTCTCTTATAAAGACTAACATCAGATCAAGTGTGAAGAGTTTGATTTGTGACTTTAGGCAATTACTTCTTGTTAAAAGAATATTACTTTCTAATAAAAGAAATCATTAGTTTAGTTTTTTTTTTAATTACCTTTCATCACAATCCTCTGTTAGTAATCATTTGGACAGCAATAAAGGGTTTATTCTTCTCAGGAAATCTCCCATACATAAGAAATAGACACATTTATTTTCCCTTCTAAACTCATCTTTTCTATGAACCTCAAGTTTGAAAGAGTTCTTAAAACATCTTCCAATTCAATCCATTTGAAACTTGACACCCACAATAGGGTGAGTGCCCAGTATATGGTCCCCGTTCTAGAAATAGCAAACCACTGATTCCTAGACTGCTCTTATTACTATAAAAATCTCTCATAGCATTAACAGTTAAAAATTTCGCAAAACACAAAATGTAGAGATATACCTCACATTATACACAACAATATTTTCTACTGGATCAATGAGTACATTGCCGTTTATAAATCCATTAAATCACAGAAAACTAAAAGAAAAATTTATATTTATCAGATCTTTGGTGAGGTGATGACTTTTTAAGGTTAGAAGAGAAACAACAAAAGAAAATAATTAACAAATTTAACTACACAAAAACTAAAACTTTTTAGGGAACAACCAAAACTAAAATGATAAGGCAGACACTTAACTGACCAAAAATATGGATGAGTAATTAACATAAAAGGAAATATGAGTAAATAAATAAAATATTAAAGGTCTCACCAGTAACAAAAATATGCAATATTTTAAAACAATAAGATATTTTATGCCTAATAACAATTATTGCCTTTAAAATTATCTGCTAGCTTTTGCCTAACACTAATTATTAATTATGACTTTTATTATTTATTTATTTATTATTTATTGACCACGCCATGAGGCATGTGGGATCTTAGTTCCAACCAGGGATCAAACCTGCACCCCCTGCATTGGAAGCACAGAGTTTTAACCACTGGACAACCAGGGAAGTGCCTAGTTATTGCTTTTAAAATCAGGTAATGCAGGGTTGACAATATATACCCACACAGTATTGCTGGCAACATAAGTTGTGCAATATTTAGGAAAACAATTTGCCATTACAAAGTAAAAGAAATTGTATTCATTATTCTACTAAATAAACCCTCCTTATGGGAACTTAATTCTATGTAAAAATCCAAGAGAAAAAAAAGACATCTATATTTATATACTCATAAGAGTATTATTTAAAATGGCAAAATATTAAAAACCACTTAGTGTCCAACCATTTATCCCCTCAAAAGAATACTTAAAAGACATTTTAAAAGATAAGTATGGGGCTTCCCTGGTGGCGCAGTGGTTGAGAGTCCGCCTGCCGATGCAGGGGACACGGGTTCGTGCCCTGGTCCGGGAAGATCCCACATGGCTCAGAGTGGCTGGGCCCGTGAGCCATGGCC